>NC_091132.1:44069605-44304605 GCF_040183065.1 Periplaneta americana | reverse complement strand
CAGTACAGAGTATTCGATAAACAACTTACAATGTCATTCACAGTTTAGGAATAACATATGTTATTTATTAATTTATGGAGAAGGACGTCGTAATTCAAGTGAGGCACGAAGGATGTACTGTCGAAGTTTTTCTAATTGGCGAACTTTTGTAGCATTTTGTCAACAATTATTAGAAACTAGAAGTCTCTTACCCCGTTTCAACAATCACACAACCAAAAAGTTGTTTAAAAATGATACTGCTTTACGGAAGCGGGAGAGATTAAAATGTTACATTTTAAAAAAGTTACTGTGATTTTGTGCAGAAAACTATTATTGTTCATTCTTTAGACGTACAATTAAAAATGGACCAATATTGTTACATCAAATGTAAATTTACCATAATGTTGTATTAATGAGACTGAAAGTTTGTATTTGCTGCTCGTTTTATGTAAACAACTGTATTGTCATGGTCGCTCCTGAATTAGAACAGATAATCTGTTTTGTACCGGTATGTCTGCACTCGCTTAAGCTGTACCACAGTCTAGTATATACAGTCACGAAACTTGAGTTGTGAGGGTACTAGGAACAGTGGACTATGCCGGTACTATTTCGCATTGTCTGTAATGAGGCGATATTAGCGATCCTAGTGGTCAGCAACTATCTGTGGATGCATATTTACTACGTATTGAGCTTCGTGACTGTATATACTAGACTGTGGCTGTACTGTGTACTTCTAAACCCCCTCCTCCCCGTTTGAGCTGTACCGTGTACTTCTAAACTCCCTCCTCCCCATCCAGCAACGTTGAAAAACGTCTATTATTGTAAACTTTAATAATTAGTTAAATATTGCAATTAGAAAAAAAATTATAATGATATTTTTTCTTCCTCATGACATGGATAATCATCAGTTAAAATAATGACACTTATACCCCTTACACTCTGTATATTGTTAATGCATCTGCATCACGTCCGTTTCAAAGTACAATTCAATATCGTTATACTTTTAAAATGTATTCCAGCACCCCATGTATTACAATAAACACATCCTAATAAGTTATGTATATTGCAGCTTATATCTGGACTCCCCTTGTGTAGACTATAGGAATGGACTCTTCCATATTACTCAGTTACCGGATATGACGTAAGGGTTTCCATGACATCCGAAATCGAATTTCCGTCTCGAAAAGCTCCTTTAAACTTTTATATAAGTGTAGATCAAGTATACACGTCACATGCCAAACAATGAAGTCGTGGGACTTTACGAAGAAATTTCAGACGGTAAAATAAATGTTAGTTGTATGAAAAAGCACGAACAAATGTCCGAATTAAGCTACTTAGGTTACGTATATTCAAACACAGAAATGACACTGACATTAAAATCAAAATACCTGTAGAGTTCACAAAACCAGTATAAAACTAAGCTTATATACCTGCAGTATCAAATTTTAAAATAATATTGTAATGTCATTTGGACATTCGATAGAAAGTAAAAAAAAACTACGAAAATTTTAGGGAATTGTTAATATAGGGTACAGTACGTTAGAACGACAACAAAATGGCAACATTCTTAAAAGATTGCACAATGCATACGTAATGGGTAATGCCATATAATTTCAACAAAAGTAGAACAACCATATCCACAAGATAAATAAGCACAAATATGGTTTTTGTCTCTACTAAGAGACCGTTGAGACCTAGAGATAACTAAAGCAGCATTTTAAAAATCAGGAGCATCTTGTGTTAAATTGTAACGGGCCTTATTAGCGATCCTAAACACATACTAGTTCATCATCATCATCATCATCATCATCATGATCTCAAAATAACAAAACCCAGCAAGTAATTTACTTACGTTTTATACATGTCATAAGATGTCTCTCGTATAGTGTGGTAAGAAAATCCAAGCATTTGAGACGCGCTTTTCCCGTGTATATAACTTGTTCAAGTGTTCTGAAGTGACGACCTTCTACTTCCAAATGAAATTTGAACCTTACGAAAATGTTTTTTGACAAACGGGAAAGTTGTACGCGTAGATTGGCACAAATTTCCTGCCTAATGTTTTTTTTTTTTTTTTTCAGTTCGTCCAAATATGAGAATTTTTTAGTCTACATAAGCTACAGTATCTATATTAATACATTTCTTTATTTAAATACTTATTTACTTATTTACTTATTTGTTTATTTACTTATTTATTTACTTATTTATTCATTCATTCATTCATTCATTCATTCATTCATTCATTCATTCATTCATTCATTCATTCTGGTGTAGTTGAGGCCATCAGGCCTTCTCTTCCACAACACCAGGAATACAAATACAATACGTATTCCATAAGTGAAAATAAAAGGGATTTGCCAATATCACTGATTAATCACACTCTCTCCGAAAACTTCACCTATTGCATTCCTGGACTTGTTTCCTGTATGGCAGCGGTGATCAAAGCGGTTGTCGTGATTACATCGTGCAAGCAAGCAGTAAGAGGTGGTTTCGTAAAGAATGAGGAGAACTTCTTTGTTGTTCTGTCGGAGAAAATGTAATATGTTTACTTTGCTCAACAGTTCAATTAGGAGTATGTAGAAACATTAATTACCACGCTGAATAATGTATTATTATTATTATTATTATTATTATTATTATTACTATTATTACTATTATTGACTACTAAGTATGTATTTCTATAATTCTTCTGTACGTTTATGAATGTTGACATTTTTAGATCTTCTCCCTAGAAGGATAAAATTATTATGACTTTATGTCAATTTTAATGTTCTTAATCTTTAGACGAGGATAACTATTTATTAGTTATTCATTTAATAATAATATTGTAGAAAAACTGTGCCAAAGAACTGTTAAACGCCCGGAATTGACATGTCTTAAAGCATAACCAGGTAGAAAGACGACATAAATAAATGTAAGGAAGTCAGCCATCTAATGAGGTTTGAAATACCTCGTGCTCTAAAGCCTTTTAATAGAACAGAATTTCTCAAAAGAGTAATGATTAAAATAGCTTAAATAACTTGTCCATAAGAAGTTTTTAATTTTGAAAAACTACGAATTTCTCGACCAAGTATCGGGAGAAGAAATCAGAAAATTCCTAATTATATTCAGGAGGAAGTTAAAAAAAGAAGCAAGAAAAATCTTATATTATTCACTGGCTCTTGATGACAGCAGTGGCATTACTGATACAGCAAAGCTTAAGATTTTTATCCGCGGGATTGATCAAGATGTTAGAACAGGAACCACCACTGGTTGTAGTTTTCATGCCAAGTACCTTTCCTCCGTCTCTTGACTTCTCCTGCCAGGTTAAATGAAGTCATTATTAATAATAATAATAATAATAATAATAATAATAATAATAATAATAATATTATTATTATTATTATTATTATTATTATTATTATTCATAGGCTATCTGTCGCATGTAATCACTGCAGCTCGAGTTTTGGTCACCGCTGCTCTACGGGCACTGAATTTGTAAACTTATTACAACACTTTCATCGCACTCAATTCCACGATTCTTGTTTCAAGAATGTTTTACTAATAAACACGCTTTTCGATACTGCATTTCATGAACTGATGAGCGCACAAACAAATGCACATCCTATCACAGGGGACTTAATATCCCCGACTGACTAGCGATGGGAAGGTAGATGAAACGGAGCTCAATTCTCGGCCGATGACGCTGACCCTACCGCGATGCGCAATCTAACTTGCGACCATCTAAGAGATCGCTGGACATTTCATATTTTTCTAATAATCTATACTAATAATAATTCTGTAGCCGAAATTTTTCTGGTAATTTTTTATTTTCCAAAAATAATTGGTCCTAACATATATAATAAACCGCCCTGAAACTGAAAATCGCTTTTTTGAAATTTTTGTTTGTATCTCTGTCTGTCTGTCTGGATGTTTGTTACCTTTTCACGTGACAATGGCTGAACCGATTTATATGAAAATTGGAATATAAATGAAGTTCGTTGTAACTTAGAATTTAGGCTATATGGCATTCAAAATATTTTATTTAAAAGGGAGGTTATAAGGGGGTTTGAATTAAATAAATCGAAATATCTCCCTTATTATTAATTTTCGTGAAAAATATTACATAACAAAAGTTTCTTTAAAAATAATTTCCGATAAGTTTCATTCTATGCCAAATTTTGATAGGACTGATATTTAATGAGATAAATGAGTTTCAAAATTACAATAATAACGCCATCTAAGGCGGTGTAATGAAATAAAAAACAAATGACTTCGTCTATAAGGGGCCTTGGACAACAACATTCGAAAGCTATGAAAGATAGCCTACAGAGAATGCTTCTGTGTTTGTATGAAGTAATATGGGAAGTTAAATTAACCGATTTGTATAATTAATTATTAATTCACCATTGGAAAGTGTAGTTTCTCTAGATGGACATAATGCTATAATATTATTACAACTTCTGAGTGAATCGAGGACAGGTGAGATTAAATAGATTCTTATGCACAGAAAACTTGATAGGCTATTCTGTACATTCGTTTCCTGTATTTCCTAAACTAATTTTTATGACCAAATGAGTGCTCTCTGGATCAAAATGATCGCATTTTAATTTTTTAATACAATTTAAATTAAGTAACATAATAAACGATTTATCCTTCTATCAAACACGAATGTTCCTTGGATCAAATGTCCTATTTTAATTATGTAATTACTTCATATTTATTTCTAACGGGTGCAGCGGAGCGCACGGGTACGGCTAGTAGAGATATCAATAAGATATTTATTGCTAGAACATAGATAAATATGTTTATATAAAAAATTTCTCTAGCTCCCCCAGAAAGAGTACATAACTCGGCGCTCTTGGGGCATTCCACAAAAAGTTTAACATAAATATTTTATTAATCACGATAATAAAAAGTAAAAAAAAAAAGAAAAAAGAAAACACATATATCACAATAATCATAACTTTATATTTGCTCTCTAAATAATAATTTTTGTTCATTTTTTTTTTTAAATAAGGAGCATTTGCAAATTGAAAGTTTGGGAATATATATTATCTTATTATAGAGCTTTGGACCGAAGTTGCTACTGTGATTATAAACTACAGTTGTACTACATTTAGCTTCTGTCAAGCATATGTTGTCTGAACTTCGAGTTTTATATTTATGTAAATATAAATTAAATATATTTCGGTTTTGTGTAAGAAATTCAATAAGATACTTTTATAAATTTTATGAATCTCAAATACTTTAAATTCAGAAAACAACAGTTCTGAGGGATAATGAAGAGGCTTATTAATACACATTTTTATTATTCTTTTCTATAGCAGTGTTATTGGCATGAGAGAGGTACTAAAAGCACAACCCCATCCTATAATACCATACTTTAATATAGCTTGTACTAAACTAAAGCGAGGTAAATCAGTCGTGAATTATGGACAGTCAAGTACGTTCGTAGGATAACAAAATAGTGAATAATTCTTCTCAATCTAATGTAAAGAGTAAGAACTTCATTATTATTATTATTATTATTATTATTATTATTATTATTATTATTATTATTATTATTACTAGCCGTACCCGTGCGCTCCTCTGCACCAGTTAGAAATAAATATAAAGTAATTATATAATTAAAATAGGGGTTATTTACAAGAAGTCGTCGCTGAACGATTCACATTATTTCCAGGTTAGTTGAATCAACTCATCTAGTGAACGATATAAATCTTTAAAATACTAGGTATCTCTCTCCCTTCTCTTGTTACTTGTGAGCCATTCCAAACCCCGACCTCCACCCCTAAGAGCGCCGGTCCTTATATACCAGTCAGTCAAGGCCTTCTGACAAATAAAAGCAATTGACAATAGATATCTCAGTCATGACAACTTCATAAAATATCCTATCAATTGAATAATCGATCTTGATACGTACAACATAATTATATTATATTATTACCCATTTCGGCGAGCACTGACTACCACTGCAAAATACGATAATTTGGTCCAGGAAGCATCATCGTCTTTTGGCACAAGGATGATTTATGTAAAGTGTTTCTAAATTATTAGTCTTTTAAATACCGGTACATTCTTTAATAAATCACTGAAAAACAAATGTGAATATAGGAAGTGGAGTGAGTACGAAATTATTATTATTTTTTGGCGCATCATTTTTACGTAAGTAACGAAAAATAAAAAGGGATTATTAGAAAGTACGTACACTGCGTTTGTCAAATGCGCATCACCATGCTTTCGAAAAGGCACTTTTAAGTGCCCGACACCCCGCTTTTTTTCATCATGTGCTACAAGTCAGCTCATCATCGGGGCTTGCAGCCCCGATACCCCGCTTTTTTCATCATGTGCTACATGTCGGATCATCATCGGGGCTTGCAGCCCCGATACCCCGCTTTTTTTCCTCATGTGCTACATGTCGGATCATCATCGGGGCTTGCAGCCCCGATACCCCGCTTTTTGCATCATGTACTACACGTCGGATCATCATCGGGGCTTGCAGCCCCGATACCCCGCTTATTACATCATGTGCTACACGTCGGATCATCATCGGCTAGCCCCGATACCCCGCCTTTTTTCATCATGTGCTACACGTCGGATCATCATTGGGGCTTGCAGCCCCGATACCCCGCTTTTTACATCATGTGCTACACGTCGGATCATCATAAAGCCCCGATACCCCGCTTGCTACGTGCAACACAATTATATTATATTATTACCCATTTCAGCGAGTACTGACGACCACTGCAAAATACGATAATTTGGTCCAGGGAGCATTCTCTTTTGGCACAAGGTTGATTTATGTAACATGATTCTAAATGCTACGTACAACATAATTTTATTATATTGTTATTACCCATTTCAGCGAGTACTGACGACCACTGCAAAATACGACAATTTGGTCCAGGGAGCATTCTATTTTGGCACAAGGATGATTTATGTAACATGTTTCTAAATTATTAGTCTTTTAAATACCGGTACATTAATAAATCACTGAAAAAGAAACGTGAATACATAGGATGTGGAGTGAGTACGGAATTATTATTATTTTTTATTTTTTGGCGCATCATTTTTACGTAAATAACGACAAATAAAAACTAAAATGCACATAACATTATTTTAAGAAACACAGGAAACAAGCATGAACAATATTCACCATTCTTAATGATCGGGGGATAGAAAAAAACGTATGGAATAGAAATTACATACAAATGTGCGTGTAATAAACAATAAGCAAACCATCTTCGATTAATAATTCCAAAACAACGTGAATATAGCGTGGATTGTGTAGGAAAATAATTTCTTATATGTTGCTTCCAATGTGCATCATTGTTAACTTATGAAAACAAATGAAAATTAACATGGCATATAAACACTATTTGAAGAAAGATAGACATATTAAGTAATATTCATCGTTCTTAATGATCTTTGGATGGAAAATAACAATGAAATATGTATAAAATAGAAATTACATACAAGTGAGCATATAAAAAACAGTAAGTAGAATCATTTATTTGATTAATAAGGTTAAATTACTCCAGGTTTAGTGTAAGAGTGGCTTATATATCTGACGATGCCTCCCAGCAAATTACTTAATTTAAAAACAAAAAAATTGTGTTAGAAGATTGAATTTGTGTATTTTCTCTCAAACTTTCCAAATATTTGTAGGCAGTCTTTTACATTAGATTGCCGAAAATTGGTTTATAGCGCAACATTAGCATTAGCATCCATCTTGAAAATGTTGTGTAACAATAGACAATGGAATCGTTCACAGAAGTGAACTATAAATGATGTGAATCGTTCAGTGCATCCATCTTGTTGTGTAACAATAGAAGTGAACTATAAACGATGTGAATCGTTCAGCGACGACTTCATTTGATCCAGGGAACATTCGTGTTTGATAGAAGGATAAATCGTTTATTATGTTACTTAATTTAAATTTAATTAAAAAATTAAAATGCA
Organism: Periplaneta americana; assembly: GCF_040183065.1. Classification (NCBI taxonomy): domain Eukaryota; kingdom Metazoa; phylum Arthropoda; class Insecta; order Blattodea; family Blattidae; genus Periplaneta; species Periplaneta americana. The sequence goes on along the minus strand of NC_091132.1, from coordinate 44,296,685 downwards.
ATCATTTTGATCCAGAGACCACTCATTTGGTCATAAAAATTAGTTTAGGAAATACAGGAAACGAATATACAGAATAGCCTATCAAGTTTTCTGTGCATAAGAATCTATTTTAATCTCACCTGTCCTCGATTCACTCAGGAGTTACTTTGATAACATTATAGCATTATGTCCATCTAGACAAACTACACTTTCCAATGGTGAATTAATAATTAATTATACAAATCGGTTAATTTAGCTTCTGATATTACTTAATAGAAACGCAGAAACATTATCTGTAGGCTATCTTTCATAGCTTTCGATTGTTGCTGTCCAAGGCCCCTTATAGACGAAGTCATTTTTTTTTTAATTCATTACACGGCCTTAGATGGCAGTTATTTTAATTTTAAAACTCATTTATCTCATTAAATATCAGTCCTATCAAAATTTTTCAAAGAATAAAACTTATCGGAAATGATTTGTACAGAAATTTTTATTATGTAACATTTTTCATAAAAATCAATAATAAGCGAGATATTTCGATTTATTTAATTCAGGCCCCCTTATAACCCCCCTTTTAAATAATGTATTTTGAATGCCATATAGCCTATAATCTAAGTTACGACGAACTTAATTTATATTCCAATTCTCATCGAAATCCGTTCAGCCATTATCGCGTGAAAAGGTAACAAACATACAGACAGACAGACAGACAGACATACAAACAAAAATTTCAAAAAAGCGATTTTCGGTTTCAGGGTGGTTAATTATATATGTTAGGACCAATTATTTTTGGAAAATCGAAAATTACCAGAAAAATTTCGGCTACAGATTTATTATTAGTATAGATTATTATTATTATTATTATTATTATTATTATTATTATTATTATTATTATTATTCCATTATTTTATGTAATGACATTATTTATATTTGGTACGTATTTTTTATTGATTGAGTGAAAGAGAAGGTCTTATGGCCTTAACTCTGTCAGTACCAGTAAAAATAAATCATATGAACAAATAATTTAAATTATGAGAAAGGTCATCGTAATGCAATCTTTATCACTAGAATGCATTTTCAGCAGTGTCCAAGGTCGATTTTTGAATCATTAATAGAACGTGAACTGCAGAAAAAACAAGATGCGAGTGTTCCCTCATAATAACTTTGTCACGCGCCAATATAGTCTATGAAAAACTAACCTTATCTTCATACCCCTGGAACAGAATACGGTCCTATTGATATCTGTAATCATACTTCCGTTACCAGTGACAATGAAGACGTATATTTCCGATTAAAGAAGGTCTTAAAATAGGATTTTACAGCACCATAATATATTATCTTTACAGTTTCCAGGTTTAGTAAGCAAAAAGAATAACGTCTAAAACTATCTTCTTGAGAAACGGTTGAATATCTTGAATTATTATTCATCAGAAGAATATTATAAATTGTAACTCTTTTTTTAAATACAACATATTAGAAATTTCAATCATCCGTGGGCCACAAGATTGTTTCTGAAGAGCCATTAATGATACAGCATTGAATTTGCGTTCAAAGTAAAATAATATAGCTTCTAATTCAGGTGCACAATTTTTATTCGAACCGCATTCGAACCTAACATATCCCTTTCTTAATGTAATTTGTGAAAAGAAGAGTCAAACATAATTTTTCCTTGTCATTATAGTTGTGTTACTGGTGCTCTAGTATAAAATGAATCTGATAACACTGTATAGCTTTAATAATATATTTCTTAAGAGATTCAGATTCCTCTAGATAATTAAATATAATGAAATTATATTCACGGTTCTAATTCAAATATTGATGAGCTGATATAAAGTTGATTGGCGAAACCTCCAAGAGCATTTCTGAAGAGAATATATTTAATTCGGGTTTGTAAAATGCCAATATCGACTGTTGTAGGCTGACAAAAGGAGGTTCTCTGTGATTTAATATGCCTCCAGGTTTGCGATCGGTTTAATCAATGCATGTATCAATGAGAGCAAACAGGTGTATAATTATAGTATCAATGTAAATCAAAATACACCCGAACAACAAGACTAGGGCGGACCCAAATTCTTTGATAGGAATTATATGAAGAAAGAGAATCGGTTCTTTGTTACAGCGTTTTAGACATGGTATATGCAGAGTTAAAAGAGAAATTGTAAGCTGATATGGTACGTTTAAGATCCTTCTTCGCAGTTCAGGGAACGGGGTACAGTCAACCACAGCCAAACTGCTTTCATAACTTACACAACTCCAACAAGACATACAACAGCAAATACAAAAACTGCAACAGCAAATACAACAAATACAACAGCAAATATGACAACTACAACAGCAAAAACGACAACTGCAACATCAAACTATAACATCAAATACAAGTACAACAGCAAACAAACTACAACAGCAAATACAAATACAACAGCAAATACAACAACTACAGCTGCAAATACAACTACAGCAGCAAATATAACAACTACAGCTGCAAATATAACTACAACAGCAAATACAACAATAACAACATCAAATACAACTACAACAACAAACAAACTACAACATCAGATACAACTACAACAGCAAATACAACACCTACAGCTGCAAATACAACTACAGCAGCAAATATAACAACTACAGCTGCAAATATAACTACAGCAGCAAATACAACTACAGCTGCAAATACAACTACAGCAGCAAATACAACAACTACAGCTGCAAACACAACTACAGCAGCAAATACAACAACTACAGCTGCAAACACAACTACAGCAGCAAATATAACAACTACAGCTGCAAATATAACTACAGGAGTAAATAAAACAACTACAGCAGCAAATATAACAACAGCAAATACAACAATTACAATAGCAAATACAACAACTACAACAGCAAACACAACTACAACAGCAAATATGGAAACTATAACAGTAAATATGGAAACTACAACAGTAAACACTGAAAGTACAACAGAAAATACAGCAGATACAATAGGAAATAACTTACAACAGCAAATACTCGTACAACAAATACAACAGCAAATACAACAGCTACAACAGCAAATACAACGCTACAACAGTAAATACAACAGCTACGACAACAAATACAACTACAACAGTAAATAAAACAACTACAACAGCAAATACAAAAACTTCAACAGAAAATACAAAAACTACAACGGCAAATATAACTACAACTGCAAATACAACAGCTACAACAGCAAGTACAATCGCTACAACAGCAAAACAACAGCAAATTCACATCAGCCATTACAGTCTTCAACAATGCCGCCAACTTATGAAACGATTATTCACATACATAATACGCAAAACCATTACCTCCTTTACCAATTAGTTTCAGAGATATTTACGATTTTATACAATAGTGCGGGATGAGGAAAATATTAGTTTCACACATAATACCTATTACTTAATTGAAAGCACTTAAATTAGAATTTTTCAATATACCAAATTATGCAGATAATTCCAAATTATTATTTGCAACAAAAGCAAAATATCTTGATTTTTATTTGACTTCAGTTCCCATCTTCTGCCTGGCACATCTATAGTACTTCTGAAATAATAATGTCTAGGTGTTCTGCATTTAAATATAAAGTTTTATAATTGAACAATGGCAGAGTTCAATTACGTAAGCGTTATATCAAAATACAACGCTTTTCATATTGGTGTGATGAAGGTTAGACCACTCTACTACTGAAGCCACTTAATTGACAAATTAGGTAAAATTTATGTACTGAAGCTCGAAACTGATGTTGAGAAATAGTCCAGGAACGAGAGTAAAATTACTTTTAGAAAATTTTAATTTCTTTCGGAATCTAGCCCAAAAAGTTTAAGAGTAACTTCAGGATAACGCTGACAGGGTAATCTATCAACGACAGACTCTCAGAACATTGTGCAGTAATTGGCTCGAAATTTGAATAAAATTCCATGCTTACAGTCTATATTTTCTGCCGTTCCGTAATCTGATAGATTGATGCAGGCTAAATTAGATGATATGATCGAGGAAACAGATGAAAGAAGAAACAAATGTATAACAAAAGTTGCATGGAAACAGGATAATATTACGTGGAGAAAAAAGATGAAGGCGCAGAAAAAATGTGTACATTAACACCATTTACCAGAAACAATTTTATGTTTGTTCTCTTTTCTCTTCAAAGAACTCAGGAAATAAGTCTAAACATATGTTTGGAAGTTTTCTGTAACCGTCAGTGTTGTGCGAGGTTGACGTTTGTTATTAATAGAGTTACTATTTCTACCCATAAATTTGAGATCTCGTGAAATGAGATTAAAAATTATAATCAGACCCGCTTTAACATTTGACTCGTTACGTTCACCCGAGGCTCTGCCGTATTGCTGCTCCATAGTGGTGATTAATACATGAGAAAAATGTGAGGATCGGACAGTGAAGGTAATTACGAGCAAGTGGAAGACTTGCATGATAAACACACAGTGAACAACACGCCATTGTCCATAGCGTGTTTCATTCAATAAGCAGCCATTGTTGCTAGCGTGTTTCATTCAAAAAGCCGTAACGTGAATAATTGTAAAAGGAGCGGCTACATACACCTTCCACCCTTAACAATTTATGTTTTATACAATATATTTTATTCCTTCATATCATTAATGGGAGAGGACGGTATTTTTTGGTGAAAAAATGAGTACATTAAAAAAATATATTTGTGATACATGTGGAATGCATTGCATAACATTTTGAGGGTTTTTGTACCCTTATCGGATGTTGAGATGCTATTTTTAAACTTCCTGCGAGGACGGTACTTTGTGGTGAAAAATGAGTAGGCCTAAATTAAAAAAAAATGTCTTTAAAACATTCTGTGATATGTGTGGAATGCATTGCATAACATTTTGTGGGTATTTGTGACCTTATCGGATGTTGAGACGCCGTTTTTAAACTTCCTACGCTATGGATTTGTAAATCACACGCCGTCCTTTATTGTTGTTTCCGGCAACTTAATTTTTTTGCTACATTGCCAGACAAAAATTTCTGAACTATTAAACATACTTACATGACATTTGGAACACACATTCTGTAGACTATTAGGAAAATTTCTCTGTAACAGAATTTTGTTAATTGATTTCATTTTAAAAATATATCTGTCTGTTTGCAAGAAAGGAAATCAAAAAAATGTTATTAAATTTTAATTGTTTATTTTACAAATGTAGGGACTAATATCAAAATTCTATTACAGACAGGTTGTAGAGCATGCTTTTGCAAGTACATTGCACAAAACTGTTTGAATCTATCTTTAAAAATGTATTAGATATATCGGTTTTAGTAAAATCCTGAATTGGATACATTTTTTTTTTTCAAATCTGGGCCCCCAAAAAAATTTTTTTCCAAAATATTTATATTTGGTTGAGTTGTTACAGCCATGAGCTCTCTACATATAAAAAATTAATATTTTACACCAAATAGGAGAAAGGAAAAAAAAAATACCGTCCTCTCCCCTTAAGCCATATTGTGATTAAATTTTGTGTTCTTAATGTTGAAAAATTGCTCCTCGATTTAAAAGAAAAAAATTGCGTAGATAAAACATTTTATGAAGTGTGAATTTTCAAAATTTTCATTTTGTAATTTGTACTAATCTGCTATTTAAATAATTAATCCAAAATGTGCAAGGGGTTAGGTACAGCTTACAGCAGTAAAATTTTGGAAATATTCAACTTTTTTTCCTCCACTACTGTATCTTGTACAATAATGAAAAGTAGTATATGTAAAAAAAACTGTCCTTCTGCTATATGAAAAAAAGATATATTTTTAATGATTTAAAAAATATATTTACATTTTCTTTTTTCAAAATTCAGTTCACTGTGCAGTGATCAATCGTTTCCCCACATAACTAAAATAATATCCAACATTCTATGATGAAATTTTTTTGTGTGTATTTATGCATGTTATATCTACAACAAGACGCAAGATCACTTCTCTACCTTTGATAGTTTGTCCGATAAAAAATAAATTCATTTTAAAAAATGGTCAAATATCAGTATTTTCTACTAAAACAAAAAAATGTATTAAGGAATGTAGTTGAAAGAGCATGATATTGTACGAGTAAATATGAGTTTCAGCAATAAAATAAAAGAGTGAGAACATGAAAAGTTAACAAGTTGTTGTGTTATGAGGGAAACGCTTCATCACTGCACAGTAAACTGCCATCATTTCAAATTTTGAAAAAAAAAAAAATATATATATATATATAATTTTTTTAATCGTAAAAATACTTTTCCATACAGCAGAAGGACAGTATTTTACACGTACCAATTTTCATTACTGTAGAAGATACAGGAATGGAGGAAAAAGATGTTGAATATTTCCAAAACTTTTACTGCTGTAAGCTGTACCTAACCCCTTAACATACTTTCCTGTAATTCTTTCCTGTCTTCAAGGTAACATTCATCATATTAACAAGCTTTAGGTCAATGATTAAGATATTTGCACTACAAGCTGAAGAAAATTTATTCTTCAAATAGCCCTATTTATATTTTAAAAATTTTCATTGAATGTTTTTTGTTTTTAATTTCTCTTAAAGATAGATTAAAGACTGAATTACAGTTTCTTGATCTTACTCAGAAAAGGGCCGTGCAAAATCTCATGTAATTATCTATAAAACTGTGAAAGATATGATTGAATAATTTTGAAAAATGCTGTTTTGAGAAAATGAGCGATAATATTACATGATGCTGACTGGTAGTGTATTTGCACGGCAATCATAACTTGGTCAATTTTATAGGTATAAAATTTCACATAAACAAGTTCATATTAAATTACTATAACAAAAAATAACCGTGAAAATGATGAGAAGAGTTATCAGCACTTCGCAGAGGTTGACCTAACAGGGCTACTGTCTTGTGGCTTAAAAGTCTAGCCATCGTGTGTACTACCCCAGCACGAAGGGTTATTATTTCAACAAATAAAGTTCAGTAGTAAATGTTTACGGTGTTTTTATTTTACCCATACCCAAACGGATCACTCTGTATTTCTGTTGTAAATGGGACATTAAACTAGAGATTGGATGTAAAATAAATCTGACAGCTTCTGAACAATTTCTTCTGCTTAAAAGAGGAGTTAAGAAGAGAACCAGTCCACCGCTGTGGAGTAACAGTTAGTCTGCCTGACCGTGAAACTAGCGGGCCCGGATTCAAATCAAGGACAAGTTACCTGGTTGAGATTTTTTCGGCGTTTTCCCTCAACCCATTAAGAGCAAATGCTGGGTAAATTTCGGCACTAGATCCTGGACTCACCTCGCTTGCATTATCAGCTTCATTTCATTCAGACGATAGATAACCAGAGCAGTTGGTAAAGCGTCATAAAATAACCAACTAAAAAAAGAAGAGAACTCTAGTTGGAATTACTCCAATGATTGATAATGTGAAAGAGAGATAAAATGATATACAGCTACAATAAGAGGTATGAAACACGCTTAGTCTGGTCGAGAACGTGTGGCGGGGAGCGGGTCAGCTCTCACGTGTTGTCGGCGTTCTGTGAGCGACGCTCATCCTGCCAAGTGGTCAGCGATGGGAACGATTTGCAAACTAGTCCGCCTAATGCACTGTATAGTTCTGCCGCCCCTAACTTGAAACACTCACAGCAACCACTGTACAATGTTACCCCAAAACTCTTACGTGCAGTCTTTCATAACTTTGTGTGGGACGTTCAGATATGAATTTCGTATTATTAAGTTTTATCTGATTTCCCAAAATCTTTTTGATTTAGAATTTATGGTCAAAAGATTATTATTATTATTATTATTATTATTATTATTATTATTATTATTATTATTATTATTATTATTATTATTAAATATTCGTGGAAAAGAACCCTAATTCACCAAGCGGTATGCTAGGGTTTTAGTTTTGTTATACAATATACTACTTATTTTTACACAGATAATGGTGAAATATGTATCTACAGTCTTTTAAAGATAAAGTTGAGCAACTCTATAAATTGTCTGTAGCAACAAGGTTTTTTGATCACTTCACATAGTGGAGTCCTGTATTCGGTGTTGCAGTCCAGAAGATGTGCCTTTATTTGAAATCTCTTTGCTTCAATAATAGGACAGTCAAATAGAAGGTGTTTCACACTGTGAAGGTCTTCGCGGCAGGAGCATGTAGAGTCGATGTCTGCTGGAATGTTGAATCTGTCGAAGTAAGTTCCAAATTTCCCATGTCCAGAAAGAAACTGCATTGTTACGATAGTAGGTTTGAAATTATGGCTTTTGAGTCGGTCGTGGATTGTTGGGAAGTAGGTGTTTCTTGTTAATGATCCGGTTGTGCATGTCGTCCATCTAGTATTCCAGTTTTGATGAGTATGTTGTCGTATTTGTTTCTTGATATTTGATGTCGGTTGTAAACTGTATGTCGGAGTTTCGTTGCTGGATGCTGCAGCTTTCGCTAGCTCATCAGCTCTTTCATTTCCTCTTACACCATTGTGTCCACGGACCCAAGTGAGGCATATGTGCTGTGCGTACTTTTCAAGTAATTCCCTTGCCTCTATCGCTAATGGGTGACGGTTGTACTTGTCAGCGATGCAGTGAAGAGCAGCTTGGGAGTCACTAAATATGCGCGCTGTGTTTTCGTTCTTAATGCACCATTTCATAGCTTCATTAATTGCTAGAAGTTCTGCCTGAAAAACTGTGCAATAAGGAGACAGTTTTATCTTGGTGCAAACTATTTCATTATCACTGTGCTAGGCAACAAATGCGCAGCCTACTTGTTCTTCCAGTTGATTACTTTTGTTTCGTGATCCATCTGTATATATGTGGTAGTAGTGTGTCGAGGAGCAGGTGAGGGGGAGTTGTCCTTTTGATGGAATGCTTGGGTGGTCCACTGCTATGTGATCCGCTAAATGTTCAATATTGTTGTTGTTGAATGTTGTATTGGAGTTTTTTCGATTTTCCTTTAAGTCAGATAATTGAGCTCTGTAGATTCGAGTAAGATCTAATGGTTGGTCGAAAGATTAAACAAATTTTATGAATCCTGGAGTCTCTCTATAAATTAAAAGAAGACAGAATATTTGGCCATTAATACTAAAAGTAGTGATAATATTGTTATAGATGATGAAATTGAAATTAAACAAGTTAACCAGGCAAAATACCTAGGTAAAATTATAACTACAGCAGAAGGTATTGGCGAAGAGGAAATGAAAAAACCGAATTGAACAAAGTAAATATATATATATATATATATATATATATATATATATATATATAACATGTTCGAATTCTATATGGTGGGATAAACATCTTTGGAAGGATACCAAAAAATATATTGGGAAAATGTTGGTTGAATCTGTATTAAACTACAGAAGTGAAATATGGGTAACGAATGTATATTACAGAAAAAGAATTTTGGCCATAGAAATGGATTATTTGAGACGAAGTGCTGGAGTCTCCCGCTTGGACCACATTAAAAATGAAGAAATTAGGCAGAGAATGGATGCTGAAGAGACAGTGTTAAATAGAATAGAAAATAAGTGTTTGAAGTGGTTTGGTCATCTGATGAGAATGGGGAAGACAGATGGCCTAAACAAATTTACCAGTGGAAACCTCCAGGAAGAAGAGGAAGAGGTAGACCAAAAAGAACTTGGGACAACGCAGTAATGGAGGTCATGCACAAGAGGGGGTTGAGGACTGAAGACACACAAGATTGAAGGCTTTGGAGGATTGGCACAGGAAGACGGCAGTAGCTATAGAATCCTGAATATATACATATGTTTTATCTTATATTACATTTTGTAATTATGGTTGTCAGGAAATCAGTCCTCTATGCAAGAAAAAAATTAAATTCTTTTCAGGACGCTTAATGTACGGAATTTTGTTCATTGCAATATTATAGGTATTCTGAAATTTCATATTTATATTTCATTATTAGAGCTCCGACGTAGTTTGCAACAGAATAACTTGAGTGATTCTGTGCATCAGAGGGCCACTGACTATGTAAAAATATGGTGTGATTACGATTCTTCACTTCATAAGAAAATCACTTTTCTAAGCCTTAATGACACTTTAACATTCAGTGCCCTTACTAAAATCGTGAATATATTGCATGTTAATATAGAACTGGACTTTGAAAATGGTGATGCATTGTACCAATAGTATTGCCTATTGAAAGAGATGATGTCGATTCCGAAAGATCTACCAACTCCTCAAGAACGCTGGAACACTGTTTTGAAGACACATAGTGTGCCAAACTTAAAGAAAATTGCTGAACACTTACATGCTCTTCCAATTAGCAATGCTCCTGCGGAACGAATTCTTTGTAATGAAGACTCTCTGAACTGACGAGAGGAACCGGATGAGGTCAGAACTTGTAAATCAGAATTCTTAGTAAAGACGAACTTTAATATATCATGTAGAGAATTTTTCTAATATGGTTCGACAAACAAAGAACTATGAAACAGTCCACACCTGTGGAGTAACGGTCAGCGCGTCTGGCCGCGAAACCAGGTGGCCCGGGTTCGAATCCCGGTCGGGGCAAGTTACCTGGTTGAGGTTTTTTCCGGGGTTTTCCCTCAACCCAATACGAGCAAATGCTGGGTAACTTTCGGTGCTGGACCCTGGACTCATTTCACCGGCATTATCACCTTCATATCATTCAGACGCTAAATAACCTAGATGTTGATACAGCGTCGTAAAATAACCCAATAAAAAAAAAGTATGAAACAAAAGCAAAGGATAAGCATTGACGGCCTATTCAAACTTTATTATATTGTAACTTGCTTATCGGACAAACTCGTAACAAAATGAAAAAAGCAAAGGAAGCAACAAGTATTATTTTAAACAATGTTAATGTAGTGAGTATAGGGACATGTATGTCAACCCCTCTGCTTTTCAATGTGTACAGAATTATGGCATGTTCTTTAATATAGGGATACACCGCTACAACTAAATAATAACACGAAGGTAATTCTAATTATTTAATACAAGTGTACTTACACTGAAATTTATTATAAGTTTATGTGCTTTTTTATTTTTTTAGTGCGTCCTGAATTTCCATCCTCTAGAGTTGGCAAACTTGTTTGTAACATAAACAGAAACGTTTAACTAGATTCATTTGAAGACGGGGCATTAAAAATGCTGTAAATGCCAATATCTTTGAAAATTGGTTATAAAGTAAAGTCTACTTATTCCCTGGCTCAATCTACTGAGAAAAATTATGAGTCCCACTGTAATTTTATTTAGATTTTAGCTTCTCCCATAGATGTGAAAATTGTATATTACCACAGTCCAGTATATTCAGTCACGAAGCTAAATACGTAGTAAATATGCATGCATAGATAGTTGCTAACCACTAGAATCGCTAATATCGCCTCATTACAGACAATGCGAAATAGTACCGGCACAGTCTATTGTTCCTAGCACCCTCACAACTCAAGCTTCGTGACTGTATATACTAGACTGTGATATTACCTTAGTAGTTGCACAAGAAAGCTCTGTTTTCTATGGTTTGTCTCTTTGACACTTACAGTCTTTTTTATGTCCAGTCTTCATTTTATATGCAGCCACATTTGTCAATAAACATTTCATCTTGCCACAATCCATATTCGACATAATATTATGTCATCATACAAAGAGCGACTTCATATGAATGACTTGTGCGGCCAGGTCTCCATAGTTTGTTATGCACTATTAGATAAATAATCTGTTTAAAAATTATTAATTTTTTTTTGTCCTACAGAATTCACCGTTATGGTTATTAACGGAGCGAATTTTTTTCCGTCATTAACAAACAATCATAACAGAGAATCCTGTAGGACCAAAAAATTAATAACCTTTATATATTGTGCATCTAAAGTTCACGTCTCATCCATTAAAATGTCACTAAATGAAAAAATTATATGAAATAACTGTGCAACTTTCTGTGCATGTCTAGTTTAAATATTTGTTGATTTATAAGAATATTATCTTGCGTTCACGTACAAGCCCACTTAAGTGGGTTCTTAATTTGTAAAAGCTATTCCCGTAAGATAAAAATTCATTCAGCGTTTATGTTGTATTCAAAGTTTGTTTAAATTTAAGACGAAATTTGCAGGTGAATTATTTAATGTTATTATGATTTTTATTTATATTTTTTATTCGAATTATAGATTCTATTAAGGGACAATGACAAGATAATAATTCCAATTCTTTATTATCCGTTCACGCAGAAAAATGTTTTCAGAAAATGAGATGACTGCACCTGTAATTCTTTATCTAACGCTCCAATTGAACTAGAGTGACTATTAAAGCAAATCATGTTACTGTAATCGAAATATTTTACTTAACGTCCCTCTTAAACTATATTCGCAATTGAAGAAAATATTATTGCCACTTTAAATCTTCACTTAACATCCTCTTAAATAATTGCATTTTGAAAGTAAAAGAGAATGAGTTAATTGTAATAATTGTATTTTGGAAGTAAAAGAGAATGGGTTAATTGTAATAATTGTATTTTGGAAGTAAAAGAGAATGGGTTAATTGTAATAATTGTTAACCTTCACTATGTGTTATTTTAATACATACTGTAGAAGAAACTAAGTGACAAATATAGAGTTAGTTAAAAGTAAGTCCCATTTTGAAACAGATGTATCTTCTGTACATATCAACAATTGGGTTTCATATAGATACCATTACTTTTTAGAAGGTTTGGAGTATTTTTATCGATGCGTGTTTCGTTGCTATGGTAACTGTGTCACGCTTCTATAAAAATAATTTTTGCTCAGAATACAGACGGCAGTAGGAGAATAATTTTAATAATTTTTACAATGGTTTTACCTTTACATGATATCAAGGTTACTGTCTGGTGTGGTTTTACATTACACTTCATAATAAGAACGTATTTTTATGGAGAAATTGAAAATGGATAGTGACGATAACCGGGCAGCGATATTTTAAAATGTTGCAAGACTTTGCAATACGAGCGTTACAGAATCATGAAGTCGAAAACATTGGTTTCATGCAAGACGGCACTCCACCTCACATAAACAACAATGTAAAAACACTATTGCGCAACACATTTGGTGATCGGTGTAATTAGTAGACATTTTCCGAACAGTTGGCCTTCTAGGTCACCAGACATAAATCCAACTGACTACTGGTTTTATCTAAAAGAAAAGGTATTTCTTAGTAGACCTACTACACGTGAGGATCTGAAACAGTCAATATCGGATGTCATTGAAAATGTCCCTAGGAATGTACTCAAAATGCCGTTTGTATCATAGAAGAAAGACTATTTCTTTTTTAACAACACGGTGGTGGTCATATTTTTTTTCGTGTTTTAATAAAATCACATTTCTTTACGAACAAATTAGTGTTTTTATTTTTGTGAAATCTAAAAATTTGACAAACTTATTGCCATTTCAAAATGGGAACTTACTTTTGAATAACCTTGTATGTATGTATTTATTTACACTGCAAGTGGGCAAACACTCAGTGGCAGTGGTATACACAATATAAACAATACACAATAAAATTACAATACACAATACAATTTTAAAATACACAATACAATTATACAATACACAATACAATTATATACACAATACAATAAGAATACACAATACAATTTAACACAATAATTACAATTAATAATAATACATAAAATAACCTAATTAATAAATGAACCTAACTTTACAATACAACCTACTTATATATAGGATCTACATAAGTGCCACATTGGTACTGATAATAGTCTTTCACTTTACTCTCATCTCACTCACTGTAGTGGCACTATGACGCATTTCACTGACACTATAGAACACATTTCATTAACACTATAAATTATCACTGATCGGAACTATTCACTGCACTGTAAAACCCTAACTTCACTGACTCACGACGCTTTACTGATACAAGAGCTCAAATAAGACAAAAAATTACACCCTTATTCATACTTATAAACAGAACTACATTTAAACTAAACATTTCTAGTCTAAGACCGTCTTACACGCTATTTTTAAATAATTTACAATTGAAACCAAGGGAGTAACTCGTCAGGCTAAATAAATACATGTCACCTTAAAAAAATTAAATGTTAAATGTCACCTTAATTTTAGTTTACACTTTATACACAACTTTTTAAGTTATTCTTGAATCTCCTTCAGGAAGGATAGCCCTCAAAGACCGATGCAGGTAGGTCATTCCAATCATTTATAGTTCTATTTAAAAATGAGAATTTACCTACATCCATTTTCTGTTTCCTACATTTGATTTTAAAATCATGATCGTTCCTACCACAGTACGTTGGCTTTTCTAACCGAGCCGTTATGTCTACCCATGCTTTTTGACCTAGATGTGCTCTGTACAATGATGTTATTCTAGTTTTCCTACGTCTGTTTTCCATTTAAGTTCTTTTATCGTATCGTTTCCATCTTCACTTTTACCTTTAACAAATTTAGCTGCCCTATACTGGATTCTTTCTAAGGAATTTATCTGATATATTCTAATACACTGCATAAAAATACAAACGCCACTGTTTTATAACATAGTGTATTTCAGACGAATTTGACGTAATATGTAATTAATTGCAGATTATGTTAGCACTAAACTTGATTTAATAAGCTTACTTAACGACCGGGTATGATAATGAAGTGTCAAGGAAACCAGCATGACTAATTAGATCACGACAAACCCGAGATAGAGCAACCAGACAACAGGGCGAGTAAAACACAAGATAAATTAATAGAAAGAGCGATTTTTGACAAACCTCTTTCCTAAGGTAGAGCAGAAAGAGCAGAAATTTGCAGATAGAGCCCCCTCGTCTACGTAATTTAATACGAGAACCATGTAGTACATTAAATCCTTCCACAGTATCTTATTCACTCGAAAGCCATTTTAGGAATATTTATTACAGCTGATAAATCTGTTAATGGACCATCCAAATTGCAGACAACGTGATACAGATAAGTGTCTGCTGGCTTGAAATACAAGATGCAGCTACATCTATAACAACATACATTATGATACTTGTTACTATCATAATTTTTATCGTATACCAAGGTTGAAATTACCATTTAGACAAGACTTAAGCCTTTTTTCTTAATGGCCGCATTGTTAACATGCTATAGAATTTGAGAACTGAGTTGAAATTGAAGATAAAATTCCAGTTGCTGTCTCAACAATGTTATTTATAAGCAGGGTATGACAGAAAATGGAAATAAAAATGTCTTTTTCGTAATTATAGCAGTTCAGATAATAGTCAACATGTTGTCGGCAAACTTTGTTGAACTCGCTTCCAAGAAATACCACAGAGCCACTCATTATAGTATGTACACAATATACTAACAAAACTATGTTTTGCATTAGGTACTATCAAAGAAAATGCTCCGACGGCGTCTTTCAGATCTCTACGCGTTCATAGATTTACTGCTTTCCCACTGAAGTTAAAACAATTCAACACCTTTAAGATGCTCTCCTTACTTACAAGGAAACCTTACACAAAATTAGATGAGACCTTATTTAAAAATTTTTTACATGAACAAAGCAAGAAAAACGTATAATCTATAAAAGAAAATAGTCGTCAATATAAACTACGATTTACCTAAATAATTTGACTGTACAGCTCACAATGTATTAATAAATTAGTTAAATTTGTATTGTATTGGAGATAACACATTAGGTTGCTTTACATCTGTCAATAGGAAAGAAAAAGTTGAAATAAATTCACCAAATAATCACAAAGTTTCACACCTGTAATTTATTGATATTAAACATGGAGTTCCTCAGGGATCAATAATTGGTCCATTGATTTTATTTTTTTGATGTTATTTATACTCGCTTTAAATCTCTGGTCATATCGCGAGTTAATCTTTTGGGTGAAATCCTAAGTCCTGTGTACTACTGTTGAGACTGGTTCTATTGTCGTGAAGTAGATGGCGTCTGTAAGTGTATTACTGATTTTTTAAAATATGATTTTGGTCATGAATGAATCCGGTATTATTCAGGGATGTTGTGGGCTGAATTTCCTGTAATTTGCCTTACAGTTGAGGGAAACCCCTGTAAAACCTCAACCAAGAAGCAAATCAAGATTTCAGGTATAACTCCCTGTAAAGTTGATTTGAATAATTTCGAGGGAAAAATTGTTCCGGAGCCGGGTATCGAACCCGGGACCTTTGGTTTAACGTACCAACGCTCTACCACTGAGCTACTCGGGAACTCTAACCGACACCGATCCAATTTTTCCCTTTTATATCCACAGACCTCAAAGTGGGCTGACAACCGTCAAGCAACCAGCTTCGAGTGCACACTAACTCCGTGTGACTTAAATTGTGGCTTTCTGTTAACGAACAGTGACGTGTATTATGCAAATCAAGATTTCAGGTATAACTCCCTGTAAAGTTGATTTGAATAATTTCGAGGGAAAAATTTTTCCGGAGCCGGGTATCGAACCCGGGACCTTTGGTTTAAAAAGCTGGTTGCTTGACGGTTGTCAGCCCACTTTGAGGTCTGTGGATATAAAAGGGAAAAATTGGATCGGTGTCGGTTAGAGTTCCCGAGTAGCTCAGTGGTAGAGCGTTGGTACGTTAAACCAAAGGTCCCGGGTTCGATACCCGGCTCCGGAACAATTTTTCCCTCGAAATTATTCAACTCAACCAAGAAATTCAACCCAACCGGCAATCGAACCCGGACCCCCTGCTGACCCCTACATCACAGAGGTTGTCGGTTCATTATTGTTTGCAGTCTATATTAATGATTTTTTCTCAATAATAAATAATTTATCCGAGGTAATCTTACAAGTGTGATTATGTGGAGTAAACAATACGACTATTTTACAAACACTTCTAATAAATGAATGGTTTAGTGCAAATAAACTAGCATTTCATGTTGATAAAACAGTGTAATCAAATTTAGTACACATAATAGAGCTCAGGTTTCCTACACTATTAGATTAAATGAAGTTGTTTTCAAATAATCTTTAAGAAGAAGGATTCAGACACGTCACTTGAACTATAAACCACAATTCTAAATTTTATTGATCGCCATTTGTTATGTATTACGATCCTTATCTTCTATTGACGGTATAAACACGCTTAAGATGTCATACTTTACATACTTATATTCTACTAGCTGAAAGCACCCGGCGTTGCCCGGGTTATCCTTTTTGCTTCTTTTTTTTAATTAACCTGGTTGTTAGACTTTTCGGAAATCTCAGAAACTCAGCTATAGACAACCAAAAGGAATTGTCTTTAATAAGCTTTCCTCGTCCATAAAGATGAATCTTTACATAGCGTCACTTACAATAAATTTACAATTTCTATATTTCCGTTTCGTACAATATTCTGGTCGCGACACATTATCATATACTTCGTCTTTTCGAAATTTACTTCCAAACCTATTTCTTGTATAGACTATTGATTATTTATTTATATACCGTTAAACTAAGGACATCACTAATGTTCATTTTGTATTGTAATGAATAGTGACATTTGTATTAACTCTCAAGGTTCATTACTTAAATGCTACAAATTTATGTTTCCGTAGGTGATGATAAGAAGAAAAGTTTTGGAAGATCTAAAGCAGGTTAGGTACAAAGAAATCTCAAAGAAACTACCGACAGAAAACCTAGCATAATCGTAAACCTTGAAATGACATAACGCATTATAAATCTTACAATGACTTTATTGCAATCTTCTTTTTTTAAATTACAGTGCCGCCACTGATAGACCTTCCCACATGCAAAGAATGTAAACAACTCTACGTAAAGTCAATCATCCCCAATAGAAATGGAATGAGGCTAACGTCGTATTTCCCCTACTTACGGATTCTGCAGGCCTGATCTACAGAATAATAGAACAATGGGTGATAAAAGAAAAGGTAGGGGACAATGATTAAGTAGTAATTATTTCAATGTTATTCGGTTTCTGAACACAATAATATCCTAACCTTAAATGGGAGGAAAAAGAAGAAATTTTGATTATACACAAAACCTCTGTAACAAAATTAAACTGGTAATACAGTGGATCATGAGGAGAGATTTTAAAAGTGTAAATAAGTTTTTCTCTAATATTCATCACTTTAAAGGAAATCGTTATATTTCTATGGAGCATTTGGCAACAGCACGGCTGAAGCTCGGCGTGCACTCTTCACTTTGCCCTCTTCATCTGTAGTCTGTGACGCGCGACATTGCCCTGCGTTCAAGAATTATTTTAACGATTTTTGCAATTATTCAATTTAAATACATGGTTAAATGGTTTACTTTAGAAAAAAAAAGATTCAAGACATTAACTGTTCAGATTATTTTTACCTATCTGCTTGTATAGCAATCAGCCATTTCTCTCGGGCCGTTACCGCAATAGAACGCTGCAAACATTGGACAAAGACTATTTTCTTCCTGCTTAACGGTGCTTCATTGAAGGAAAAGTGTAATAAAAGTTTTGTTATATTTAACATGTAGAATCACCTCTTAATTGTTGGTGCATCGGTCCCCTTCCACCGTGTATAAAAAAATTATATCAACTATACTACGAAATATTTATTTTTAAAGCAGATTTTGAAGAATATTTTTTTAATATATTGTCGTAACTACAGAAACTAGAACAAAACGATTACTGGAAGTGAACAAAACGATATAAATTATTCAGAGAGACTTATCATACTTTCTACATCATATGTCCACTGATATCTGATTTCAAAATGTATATAGTTTAGCATTATATTCTAAAAAGCCTTTTAATTATATTACTTTATGCTCGACCATGCCGAAATGTAGTAATTATACACCTGGTAGCAGCCCTTTAATGGTCCTCATTAAAGTACACCTATTCATTAAAGTTCAGGTGTTCCACCAATCAGAAAATACCATTGTAGCAATATGAAAGCGCAAGTATCGCTAATTCTCGGATATGCAAACGAAAGACAACAATAAATCAATAAATCACCTATATCTGAAATAAAGTCAGTTCTGTTACTATAATAATTAGCGTTAATTGTAAATAATATTCAAATAAATTCAATTTGTCATCTCGTTTTTCAATGTCTAATTCAATTTCAAGGTTCTATCAAGATTAATGTTTATTTTACTCTCTAGATTATATCAAGGTCAATATCGACATTTATTTCAATTTACGAGATATTGTACAAGGTCAGTTCCGCTCCTCAGTCAGATAAGAATAACATGAATACTTATGAATAATTTCAAGTTAGAAATATGGTGGAGCATAAAAAGTCGTATGCAACTTGACTATAATGGTAATTAAGACGCTGGTATGAAAATTATGAAACTCGCTTGCGCTCGTTTCATAAACATACTCGCGTCTTAATTACTACCATTATAGGCCCGTTGCATAATGTACTATTAATTATCGCTCCCTTTCAACTAAAAAAATTAATTGGAAATTATTTCCTAGATGGAAGTGAAGATCTAGTGTTACACAGAAACGATTATGTATATTTCCAACACCTACTCTGACAGAAACATGTCAAAAAATAATTAAACATGGACGAGGTGAGACCGGAAAGGATATGTAGATTCTTAAATCTTTCCAGGAATTTTCCGTCTTCGTAATTAAGTTGTATGTCATATATGTAATTAGTGTGGTAAGGAAACCTTCAACATTGACTGGAGTAAGATATCATTCTTTAATAGTTCGCGTGTCACCTAAGAGATTGGCCATGGGGCTGCATGTTCTCTTTGTATCCTGGAAGCCCTGAGTTCCATAGCCTAGGCGAACAGTTCCAAGACAATTATTTCTCCGTGCTAAAATTACGTTTGCGCTATTTTTTCCATTGTGCCATTATTACACATTTTCTGAATAACTGCGCTCAATCATTGTATTTAGTATATTAATAAACAGATAATATTAAAACTTTCATGTCGATTTGGCCACGACAAGGGTGCTCAGCGGTAAGTTCTATTTCATAGAGCCACTGGTTGAAACAACAATCTAATTGGCGAAGAAACTGTAAAGATTGTTCAGATTATAAATGAAAATGTAACAGACTTTTTTTGTAAACACACACTACATAATATAATAGTTTACCTACTATTTAATTTATACACTATTATTTATTTCATTCAATGATCCAGTAGCGAAGATCAGCAGATCACTGAGGGAGGTTAAGATTGTCAGGAGATAACCTCCCAGAAACGTGAAGGAATGTAGAACGAAAGTTAGCAACTATCTGAAGAAAATGCTGAATAATATAAATAATTAATAATAATAATAACCATTTATTTATTTATTTATTTATTTATTTATTTATTTATTTATTTATTTATTTATTTATAATGGCAGAGTTAAGATCATAGGGCCTTCTCTTACGCAAAGGGTCACAAAGTATACAAGCAGTGAAAATTTAACAAGAAGTTAAAGAACAGAATACTAATCTATTACAAAAAAAATAATAATAGCATAACAAGATCGACACTAAACAACATGAAAATAATACCATAACAGAAAGAAAAAGTAAAATACAGATCTAGAGATTGGAATATAATAAAAGCAACTCGTTTAGTACAAATAGGCTAGTTAATAGAGAAAACGTAAGGAAGAATACAACAAAATGGAATGTAATAATATAATAATAAAAAATGCAATTTTAGTTTATTTTTGAAACTGGATAATGTCCGACAGATTCCGACATGTTGTGGTAGAGAGTTCCAGAGATTAGCTGCAGAGACGGTGAAAGATGAAGACTAAAAGGATGTTCTGTGTTAAGGAATGAAGAATGTGATATGGTGTTGTGAGCGAGTATCTATTTCGTGATATGAGGACAAATGTTGAAAACGAGAAGCTAAGTAGCTAGGGTTAAAGTTCTGAAGAATATTGAAGAGTAAAGCGAGAGAGTGAATAGTTCTTCGCTCTTTGAGACGAACCGAGGACAGCATATTTAGCGAAGATGAGATACGATCAGATCTACGGACGTTGCAAATAAATGGAAAACATGCATTATGAACACGCTGTACTCTGTCTGTCAGTCTCATGTTAAGATCAGTGTAGAGTGTTTCACAGTAATCAAAATGAGGCATCAAGAGCGACACTGTACTAAATTCTTCTTCAGAACCAGCGGAAGGAAATTTCGGATTCTTTTTTTTTTTTATGACGAGGAATGAAATAAAAGATAAAAAGATAAAAATGAGCGAGAGAGCAAAAAATACGGAAAAAATGAGGGAGGAGTTGCAGGATGAGCAGCAAGATAATAGAATTTTTTATTAAAATAAATAGAAGTTAAGAAAGATGAAGTGACAATAATTTAAAGTAGAAGAAGAAAACAGAGGAATGTAGATGGGCTTTATATGTACATAATCTAGTACAAGTAATCAAATAAATTAGAATTTGTATGGCTATGAGTGTGTGGAATGAAACACTTTTTCATATCTAAATTACTGTAATTTATGACACAAAGTCTTAAACCATCTTTTACTAATCTCTTATTATGGTCATAGTTGTCTGAGGAAAATAGCTTCGGTATTTCTCTGAATATTCAGTTTAATAGCATAGAAAACTTATCACGCAATAATATGGTGCCAAGATTCAGATTTAGACTTCATTCTGTCTTCTGTTCGAGAAAATACTCGTATATACAGAAGTTATTTTTCAAGCAAACTAAAGATTCCTGACACACATAATACTACTAATGTTGGCACCGGCATTACTATATCGGGACAGGTGTCAGCACTGATCTTCCTGAATGTGCAGCAGATGTTACAACTGACGCCTCAAGCGTCACAAATAATACATCAGTTCTATAAATAAATTCTCAAACGCAGCCCTATTATTGCATGAGTTTAAAAGAGATTAATTTACAATATAGCTAAGTACTGAAAATGAGAACTAGTCCACTGTACTATGATTATCAGTGCGGTTTTAGGCGTAATAGATCGACTATTGATCAGATTTTTTGTATTCGACAGATATTGGAGAAAAAACAGGAGTATAAGGGTACAGTACATCAGTTATTCATAGATTTCAAAAAGGCATATGACTCGGTTAAGTGAGAACTTTTGTATAACATTCTTATTGAATTTGGTATTCCCAAGAAACTTACTTACTTACTTACTTACTTACTTCCTTACTGGCTTTTAAGGAACCCGGAGGTTCATTGCCGCCCTCTCATAAGCCCGCCATTGGTCCCTATCCTGAGCAAGATTAATCCAGTCTCTACCATCATATCCTACCTCCCTCAAATCCATTTTAATATTATCTTCCCATCTAAGTCTCGGCCTCCCCAAAGGTCTTTCTCCATCCGGCCTCCCAACTAACACTCTATATGCATTTCTGGATTCGCCCATACGTGCTACATGTCCTGCCCATCTCAAACGTCTGGATTTTATGTTCCTAATTATGTCAGGTGAAGTATACAATGCGTGCAGCTCTGCGTTGTGTAACTTTCTCCATTCTCCTGTAACTTCATCCCTCTTAGCCCCAAATATTTTCCTAAGAACCTTATTCTCAAACATCCTTAATCTCTGTTCCTCTCTCAAAGTGAGAGTCCAAGTTTCACAACCATACAGAACAACCGGTAATATAACTGTTTTATAAATTCTAACTTTCAGACTTTTTGACAGGAGACTAGATGACAAAAGCTTCTCAACCGAATAATAACAGGCATTTCCCATATTTATTCTGCGTTTAATTTCCTCCCGAGTGTCATTTAGATTTGTTACTGTTGCTCCAAGATATTTGAATTGTTCCACCTCTTCGAAGGATAAATCTCCAATTTTTATAGTTCAATTTCGTACAATATTCTGGTCACGAGACATAATCATATACTTAGTCTTTTCGGGATTTACTTCCAACCCTATCTCTCTACTTGCTTCAACAAGAATTTCCGCGTTTTCCCTAATTGTTTGTGGGTTTTCTCCTAACATATTCACGTCATCTGCATAGACAAGAAGCTGATGTAACCCGTTCAATTCCAAACCCTCTGTGTTATCTTGAACTTTCCTAATGGCATATTCTAGAGCGAAGTTAAAAAGTAAAGGTGATAGTGCATCATTCCCAAGAAACTAGTTCGATTAATTAAAAATGTGTTTCAATGAAACTTACAGCAGAGTCCGTACAGGCCAGTTTCCATTTGATGCTTTTCCAATTCCAAGCAAGGAGATCCACTATCACCTTTACTTTTTAACTTTGCTCTAGAATATGCCATTAGGAAAGTTCAGAATAACAGACAGGGTTTGGAATTGAACGGGTTACATCAGCTGTTTGTCTATGCGGATGATGTGAATATGATAAGGGAAAATGCACAAACGATTAGGGAAAACACGGGAATTTTACTTGAAGCAAGTAAAGAGATAGGTTTGGAAGTAAATCCCGAAAAGACAAAGTATATGATTATGTCTCGTGACCAGAATATTGTACGAAATGAGAACATAAAAATTGAAGATTCATCCTTCGAAGAGATGGAAAAATCCAAATACCTTGGAGCAACAGTAACAAATATAATTGATTAAAGTTCTCGTTAACACTTTGTTAAAAACATAAAATTTACTCTGTCACACGTTAAAAGTGTTAAAATTGTTAAAAAGGTATTTACCTTCGACAGACGGCCCGTTTCGACGCTATTTGTCGTCGTCTTCAGTGTCTCTTGAACCACTCTTGACGACAAATAACGTCGAAACGGGCCGTCTGTCGAAGGTAAATACCTTTTTAACAATTTTAACACTTTTAACGTGTGACAGAGTAAATTTTATGTTTTTAACAAATATAAATAGCACTCGGGAGAAAATTAAACGCAGAATAAATATGGGAAATGGCTGTTATTATTTGGCTGAGAAGCTTTTGTCATGTAGTCTGCTGTCAAAAAATCTGAAAGTTAGAATTTACAAAAACAGTTATATTACCGGTTTTTCTGTATGATTGTGAACCTTGGACTCTAACTTTGAGAGAGGAACAGAGATTACGGGTGTTTGAGAATAAGGTTCTTAGGAAAATATTTGGGGCTAAGAGGGATGAAGTTACAGGAGAATGGAGAAAGTTACACAACGCAGAACTGCACGCATTGTTTTCTTCACGTGACGTAATTAGGAACATTAAATCCAGACGTTTGAGATGGGCAGGGCATGTAGCACGTATGGGCGAATCCGGAAATGTATAAAAAGTGTTAATTTGGAGACCGGAGGGAAAAAGACCTTTGAAGAGGCCGAGACGAAAATGGGAAGGTAATATTAAAATGAATTTGAGGGAGGTGGAATATGATGATAGAGACTGGATTAATCTTGCACAGGATAGGGGCCGATGGCGGGCTTATGAGAGGGCGGCAATGAACCTATGGGTTCCTTAAAAGCCATTTGTAAGTAAGTATTTTAAATACCTCAAAGAGTAACAGCCTGAAATTAGTGACATTATTTTCGGTATAGCCTGTAGGCCTATATGGTACATTGCTTGTGACATAACTTTCCAGCTCTCCCTCATTTCATCTATCATCTTCAATAATAAAAATAAGCTGGGATGAAATCTGAGGGTAGTACAGGTTTCCGTCCACACCTGTGGAGGAACGGTCAGCGCGTCTGGCCGCGAAACCAGGTGGCCCGGGTTGGAATCCCGGTCGGGGTAAGTTACCTGGTTGAGGTTTTCTCCGGGGTTTTCCTTCAACCCAATACGAGCAAATGCTGGGTAACTTTCGGTGCTGGACCCCGGACTCATTTCACCGGCATCATTACCTTCATTTCATTCACACGCTAAATAACTTAGATGTTGATAAAGCGTCGTAAATTAAACCATTAAAATAATAAATAAATAAATAAATAAATAAATAAATAAATAAATAAATAAATAAATAAATAAATAAATAAATAAATAAATAAATAAATAAATAAATAAATAAATAAATGTTTCCGATGCTGATATAGGAAGGGCTTGTGGTTCAAGGCCCCTGGGGCTTATCAGTCTGCTCGTCCGCGAAATGGGACCTGGCTATATCAGAGGCTGAGGCAGGATGGCTCAACTGTCAGCGTCGGGTTCACGAATGCCACTTAAACCACCTGTTGGTCTTGGGTAATCTTTGCATACATAGGGCGTACAATGAACCAAAGCGTACCAAGTATACGGACTCGTTCTGGGGTTCAGTCCTCGTAAAGCCAGCTAGCTTACGTCATAACGACAATGACCTTTCGTTTCAATAAATGAAGGACTGCTCATCGATGCATCAAAATGATTCTGCCCCAATTAGATTACAGATGCTGTAAAAATATGGTTTAGAGGTAGACGTCAGATTAGGTTTACCATGGCCTAAAAGTAATAAAATGGTAGCGTTCTAATAAATTTGCTGGCCAGTAAGAATATTGCGACGGCCGGCCGACAAAGAAAAGTAATATCTAATTGGTATCATTAATCGTTTTAAACCAAATTATTACAAGAAGTTAAACACGCTTTGCGGCTTGTACAAAGAATCTGACAAATTGCTCTCGCAATAGAACACAAAGTCTTTTACAGTTCTGTAACACGAAATTCTTCATAAAAGCTCGGCATCTCGGACAGCTGCCATCAATGATTCAAGAGAAATTTCAGCTTCAATATTTTACTGATCAGAAACTTGAACCACAGATAGTGGTAATATTTATTTAACGGCTATTTTAACTGCAGAGATTTTTCAACCTCCAAATTCAATGTGCGCGTTCAATGGTCGAAAAATGTTTGAGTTTTCTACACCCGTTCGAAACAGAATCTCAGATCGAATATATTACTGTACCGGTCAGAAGACAGAACCGGCTATCGTCGTTTAATAATTAGTTTAACGATGCTTTCAAGTATAGAGGTTATTTAGCATCCATCTTCAAAGCAGAAGAGAAATAACCTAAAATTTTGCCTGTAGTTCTCAATTGGACCACATTTTGCAGAAAGGAATCAACCCACAAACAAATTTAATGTCTCAATAATTCAATAATTCGAAGGATCTCTATTTTTAACAGATATTAAATTTCGGAACATGTATGATAAGACTTTCTTGTGTTAAATTCTAACGTACCTTGTTTACATGTTTCGACCTATTTATGGGTCATCCTCAGAACTGGTCGTTGTTGGCCTTGGCGCTTCTTGTTCTGTTTCCTGTGAGGGTGCGTTCGTGTGGTATAGTGTAGAGTCAAAGAGTGTGTGTGTTCTGAAATAGAGTTGTGTGTTGAGAATTTCATTGGGGTGTGTTTTCGTGTGTCTGTATATTTCATATTGTTCTAGTGTGTTTAGTTTCTGGCTTTTTGGTTGGATGTGTAGTATTTCCATGTCTGTGTTGATGTCTCTGTGGGTGTGGTTAGCATTTGTCGTGTGTTCTGAATATGTGGAGGTGTTTTGTAATTTTGTTATGGCTGTGATGTGTTCTTTGTAAAATGTTTGAAATGATCTGCCTGTCTGTCCTATGTAGAAGTTGTTGCAGGTGTTACATTTGAGTTTGTATACGCCTGTGTGGCTGTATTTGTTTGTTTGTGTTGTTTGTGTGTTGAGATGTTTTTGTAGAGTGTTATTTGTTCTGTATGTGATGTTGTAGTTTAATTTCTTGAATGAGGTTGCAATTTTATGTGTGTCTTTGTTTTCGTATGTTAGTGTGATGTATTTTTTGTGTTCTTGTGTTTGTGTTGTATTCTTATGTTTTTTGTAATTATGTTTTGTCTTACATATTATGTTGTCTATTATGTTAGGGTTGTAACCGTTTTCTTGTGCTATGTATTTGATTGTGTTTAGCTCTTCGTTGTAATCCTGTTGGTTCATTGGTATGATGAGTAATCTGTGTACCATTGTTCGGAATGCAGCTTGTTTGTGTTGTGTTGGGTGGTTGGATGTGTTGTGTATGTGTGTTGTTGTTGTGGGATTTCTGTATACTTTGAATGTGTGTTTGTTGTCTACTTTTGTTATTGTGATGTCTAGAAAATTTATGGATTTGTTGTTTTCAATTTCTAATGTGTAGTGTAGCTTTGGGTGTATTTGGTTTATGTGTTTATGCAGATTTTGGATCTGCCAAGACCAACAACGACCAGTTCTGAGGATGACCCATAAATAGGTCGAAACATGTAAACAAGGTACGTTAGAATTTAACACAAGAAAGTCTTATCATACATATTCCGAAGTGATACAGTGTTAAAATTTGTGTAATCAAGATGTATAATATTAAATTATTATTTTTTTTATTTAACGACGCTTGCAGAAGTGTGACAGTTGCACAATGTCCAACACACTTTGTGCAGAGGTGCACTCATTACGGGTGACTAAGTGGTCGGGATCCGACGGAATGAGTGCACCTCTGCACAGAGTATTTTGGACATTGTGTCACTGTCACACATCAGTGACACAGTGTATGAGGGTTGACCACTAAAGAGAAACTGAGAGACGAAATTTAAACTGAAAGGATTCAATCTGCCATCGGAACTGGAATCGGTGTGGCTTAGTGGATAAAGCGTCAGAACGTAGAGCTGAAAACCCGGGTTCGAGTTCCGATGCCGGAGAGAATTTTTCTCCGCTCCACCCATATAACGCAGAATTTTTGCACGGAAATATCATATGAGCCGTTGAGAACAGAAGTAGTGTAAGTCAAAAATGGGTAATGAGGGTTAAAGTAAACATTCTGTAAAATACAGCGCAAAATAGCAATTAATATTCATTTTATTTAAACTATTACAGTCTTACTAATAAACCGTGTATAGTTTTTATACGAAACTTATGCAGAGTTGAGACAGAAAACGTTACTAATAAACCGTGAATAAGCTATGGAAGTATAAACAGGCTGTAACTATACAATGGGAATTGCTTTGCAGTAGTTATATACACGAAACCCCTTGTTTAAGCGTTGTATATAGGGAAAAAATGGCCGCCCCTCTAACAGCTGTTCGTATCGACTGTCATTTTATGATGATGTTTACCTTGTAACCACAGAAGAACAAAGCAAAGATCATAGAATTATTAGAATAATATTGCTGCAGCTTGTACTCTTTGACCAAAATGTAGTGTGGTAATCGATTAGAGCCAGTTGTACTATCGATATTTAACATGCCACACTAGAGCGCTCTACCGGATGCAGTAGAGAACCTCAGATATTCTATTACCTTTCGTAACGAAGGTAATGACGAAACTATGACGTAGCTGTGTAATAGTTGTACTGTTATACACGACGTATGTAGTGATTATTAGTAAGGAATTTACACACGACTTATAAACAAGCTACTCATTGTATAAGTATAAGACAGTTAAACGTCTGTATATAGAGTTTTTATTAGTAAGACCGTTAGTAGTCAGTGGATAGCACGAAGAACATATTAATAGCTACTTTGCGCTGTATTTTACAGAATTTTTACTTTAAACCTCATTACCCAATTCTGACTTACACCACTTATGCTCTGAACGGCTCATAGCCTATGTACTTCGGTACACTACAATAACATGGTATTAAAGAAATCTACGTGCAATGCTCTAGAGTCGAGGCGAATAACGGCAATTTAAGGACTCTGCCATAGCATAATAACATATCCTCATATAAACTGACTCACAGATACAGAATATGAACAAAATCTAACCATAATTAAGGAGAAATCGTTGTATATATTAAGGATGAGAGGCAGACAGATAAGTAGCATAACTATAACCAATGATTTTTTTTTTCTGGAAAAAAGTTTACCGGAACTCTATCACTCGATCACATTATACAACAAAAACGTAGGTTTAAAAATATTAGGCCTACATACCTTATATTACAATAAGTTCCAAACGGAGTTAATCGATTTTAAGCATAACGGAAATTTTGCGATTTCGAGCTATAGTTTCAGGATCAATAACGGAAGATGGCAGCACTATAGTCCCGTCGCTCTAATTTCCAGCAGCCAATTGCGTTGCAGGTCGGCTACATTTAAACGTGTGCGTATTGTGATTCGCTGATTCATTTCTTAAGGCTCGATAAATACTTAATATAATCGCCCGCCATTTTAGCTCTTTAGTTGGCGTTCGTAGAAAGCACACGAAGACATTATTTGCCGCTCAATTATTTGCTGAATTCCATTGCGTTTGATTTATTAGTCTATCATAGGAGTTACGATATGATAATGTTTAACTTTGTTGCAAATAGATTCCTCGTATGGTAGCTCGGGAACGTAAGAACAAAAATGGCGAATAATACTACCTACCTAGACTTTATAGAGCCTTCACTTTCTAAGACGTAAGCAAAGAGGCGGAGTCACGCCGGAAATAACAGCGTCGGGACTATAGATTGCATGAGTTACTTTTGCATCAACGATAATGATGAGAAAATGTAAACCTTTGGACTCGGCAGTGGCGGCAGTTTTAATTTTAATTTTCGCTTATAAAATATATCGCGTTGAAATTTCTAATGGCAAAAAGTTTACCGGAACGCGTTCCGGACCGTTCCGGCTGAAAAAAGCGCTGATAACAACGTTTACAGCATCAGATATTGTTTTTGAGAAGTTTTCGTTTGATAAAAATTAAAACTTGCGTGTTGGTACAGAGTTCGGAAGAGGAACGAGGACTATAAACAATTGTTGGCTATTGACTCAAGAATTTCCTTTCTCAAAATGATTACGTGAGACCGTAGTTCTTGAAAAAGAGTCCTTTGAATACCTCTTCATATCTCCTGCATACGTAATCCATAGAGCGGCGTAGCATAGCCTATCCTATGGAATATTGTTGTCTGGGGTATGCACGGTTCTTCTTCTCCATGTTGGTTTTTTCTTTAGTGCTGAACCACTTTCTTGGAAGATGGTACCCATATTTTAATCGAATGAGCTAATGTGACAGGATCGTGGCGCCATAAACTGGAATGACCACAAAATTCATCCTAGCAGCCTCAAAACTACAGTTCTATTAGAGCTGAGACGAGATGTTATGGCACCAACATGCGCGAAGTTTTAAATTGCCGGCCAGCAGGGTAGAGGAGTGGGGGTTGTTTGGGTTACGGTTCTCAAGCTCAGAGCGGCAGGCATATCCGTGTCATCTCTTTCCAAAAACATTCGTCTTACCTTAGTATCACCACTTTCCTACTCAAGAGTCCGAAGATACCTAATGGAATTACGCCCGCTATTCCATCTTTATATTCTTATTCTCCGTCCGAATCAGACGACTGATCTGTGCTGGAATCAGATGTCCCTAAGTTTATGGAAATGTTCTCCAAAATACTGTCCATCGCGTGCTCACTTTCAATGTAATTGTTCTCTACTTTCTTCACATAATCATACATTGATATCCATTCTTGGAAGAAGCGATTGCAGAGTCGGCCTCTGCTTATGCGTAGCGTAGAAGTTATAGAGGAGTCTTCTTATGACTTCCTCATCAAAACTGTCTACAGCTGCAACAATTTTCTTCTTCGGCTGTGATTTTTCCGGACTGGAGAAAGATCTGCTGTTCCTGCCTCAATATTTTTCCCTTCTTTCCTGATTCTTGCCAAGATTCGCTTTGAAATACCAATGGCAGCCAGTACCCTTGCACACACGCTTTTCAATGGAATTGGTATTCCGTTTACAGCCTCTTCTGACATGAATTTGCATACATTGTATGCTATTTCATGTCCTTGACTATGAACTACTCTATGATTTCACACCTTAGACAATGCCATAATGAGGGCGGTCAGAAGGAGAATGTTTTCAGTATTAGCAGTAGCGGTAGTAGCAGAACGATCTGAACACTCGGAATGCTAGTAACCAACTAACCCAACACCCCTCCAGTTTAGTGTGAGGGCGAGTCCAAGCAAACGAACTAAAATGCGTCCCTCGCGCCGATGCCATAACTTCTCGTCCGGGCTCTAAAAAGCTTTTAATTGCAAAACCACGTTGTGCACGACTTCACCTTCCATGATGACTAAGGCCCGGTTTTATAAATAAGGCTAATCTAAAGATTATGTTAAACCTAAGTTAAACTTAACCATGAGTTTAACTCAACGTGTCGTATTACAGAGTTTAGGTTAAGGTAAACCATTGTGGAATACGATTGGTATTACTGCTAGGAAAGAAAAGAAGACGATCGCAACTGTTTAATTATATTATTGATTTAAAATAGTCGACGCTCGTGCAGAATCTTCATTAAGAAACATCTTTGTTCTTCGATATCAGAGAGAGTATCATAAAAAAACTAAAAAGGACCAATACCGCGTACTTCAGTATGCTTGTCAGACTTAACCTCAAATAGTTTCTTAACGCTGGCTACTAACGTTATACCCCCAAACACAATGCAGCCAAACTAAACCTTGCATGACCATCCGCAACGTAACTCCATGCAGAATCAACTGAGTAAGGAATAATAATATTAGTGTGTGTATTTTATGTGTTGTCTAGAATATTTGAAGAGTCCACAGCAAGAATGATGGATGTAATTTGAAATAAATTTTTTCAGGAGAAGCAATTGAAAGTTTGAAATGCTTAGTGCGCAAAGCTTAACTGTGATTTTCCGATCATTACTGGACAAAGACTAGTGGGCGGTTTCATCAACCTTCGTTATCATTATAACGTCTCGTTTAATAATTTAACGACACGTTAGTCAATTTTTGTGTTTCACCAAACATCGTTATTGCTAACGCATCTATAAACTCATCGTTAATTTATTAGGACCTAATTCGTCGCGTTAAAGCAGTAACGATGGGTTAAGAAGTCAACAACATGGCGGACGTATTCGATGTTGAAGTTCCGCAACATAATGACGAACTTCTATGTGTTGTAATAACACTTGGAATAATCATTTTGAAGATTTAAGTGATAAAGAATTTCACGAAAGCCACACATTAAGGAAATAGGTAATAAGAATGATTCTAGAAGTAACTGAATATAGGTTAGAATACGACAGATAGGAATCACCCACCTAATACCTTTGCAACAGATTCTTCTCGCTTTAAGATAATGTTACGGGAAGTTTTGAAATAGTAATTGGTGATATGAACGGGATGTCAAAAGATGTATTGTCTAGATAGACTATGTGAATAAAGTATCAGATGTATCAACATTACGACCACAATACATTCATTATCTTTATAATAGGCCTACAGCTAAATTTCCTGTCGTCATTGACAACGATAGAGTGTGTAGGCTACATGTTCCAATTATATCTCCTGTCAGTAATATGGCCAAAAGATTCCGCAACAGAAGATCCTATTTTTCATTCAATATTCAAACAGTTTCATTTGTAAAGTTCCGCATAAAAATTGTGACTAAACTATCGCTGAGGTAGTTTCCTTCGTGCTCTGCTTATACATCTTGCACATATGAAACTGTGACAGGTTAGGTTTGGTTAGTTTAGGTTTTTGTTATGCCTTGTATATACGATCAATTGCATCTCCACAAAAATATAAATAAATAAATAAAATTCAACGATTTTCAATTCCGAAATCAGCAGAATTACCTCAGCGCTAGTTTATTAAAATTGTAATAGGTTAGAATACGACAGATAGGAATCACCCACTTAATGCCTCTTCAACAGATTCTTCTCGTTTTAAGATAATGTTACGGTCAGTACACGATAGCACAAAATTCCAAAGATGTAAGAAGATGCCTTTTTAAATGGAAAGATTGCAAAGAGATTTTGCTTTTAGGATGCAATGGATAATGGATACCCCTTAAAATCCAATTTAATGACACCGCTTCTGAATTCTACCACACAAGCAGGGAAAAATTGTTACAGGGTACATAAATCTACATCAAATACAGTATAAAAGTAGTATGCAATTTATGGAAGAGTCGATTTCCCATCCTAAATTTAGGCCTAATAATAACTATTGTGGCATCGATTCTGAAGCTGTTTACCTTATCGTCCGCAAAATTTTTTTTATATTTCCTTTAGAAGTTACAAATTAACTGCTATACATTCCTATTTAAATTTGGAAGCATCTGGTTTTTAAATTACGGTATGACAACATACTGTATTTAAGAAAAATATCAAGAATAAGAACTATTAGATGTTCTTAAAATTACAGCCTCTTACACATTTGCCTATGATTGCGTCCTCATGCCAAACAAAGTCAGCCGTGATCATATGTAACCAATGAAATTCGCGATTTCGAAGCCATGGTCGTATGAGAAATAAAACATGCAAGATATAAGTACAAAATCCCCAGGTTAGTAAACGCACGTTAATTTTAAAGAAACGAGGCATGGTGAAACAGTCAACTTTTAAAGATCTCTTTAAAATTAAATGCTCCGTTTATTGACAAGTCGTTTGTGCTAATTTAAAGGAGATTGGTGAAACCGGCCATAGGCCTATAAGTGTTAATCCCATACAAGTCTCTATGTACATTCTATATGTCTTAAGTTATACATTGACAGTCTTGGTTCATTTTCGACAAGAAAGTGACATCCATCATTCTTGAAGTGGACTCTTCATTTATGAAACAGAATTCAGTCAAACAATAAAATTATTTTTACGAGTCTAGTAAAATTAGGTAATACTATTAGTGTGTTTATAAATCAGGCCCCATAGTAAATTTTACCAGGAGACTGTCTGCCACACACAGTAGGACAATGCGCAATAGATTTATAGTAGATTTACGGACATTTCCGAAATCTTCTGTCCTTTTCAGTATGCCTACTACCGGAGGAAAAATAGCGCAGCGTAACTAGTAACTGATGAGAGATTCAACAGAATGTTTTCCAAAATAAAAAAGAAACCATTTATCTTTTCAAATAATCTTTAAATTCAAACCCTAAAACACATATTTTTGCACTTTCTCGTTTTTCTGTTGCATGTTGTATCCGAGTTTCAATTTTTCGAAACAAGGTTAGGACTATAAGCCTAATTCTGAAGGTTAGGACTGTCTGCTTCGAAAGCCTCAATCTGTTTTAAAACTTATGTTCATTTATGTATATTTCAAAGTGGTGCACTCTATTTCGAAAAATTCTTGGCCGCCGTGGAATATTAATCACTCACATATAGTTCTTGGAAAATATCTGCAATATCCATGGGTATTGCGGGAACTGCTATCTTGCACTGTTGAGCCTTGAACTGCACTTTAAACGGCAGAGAACTGCCGATGAAATTAAACTTAAGTTAACTCAAGATTAACTGGTAGTTAAGGTTTATAATACGAAGCAGAACGAAAAACTTAAGTTTAAACTGAACGTAAGGTTTAAACGGTGTTTATGTTCGACCATGCCGAAATGTAGTAATTATACACCTGGTAGCAGTCCTTTAATGCATGTCATTAAAGTACACCTATTCATTAAAGTTCAGGTTTTCGATTATTCTCGGATATGCAATCGAAAGACAATTAGGGAAATGTCACGGAGGCTGGAAATCCAATACCGTCGCAGAAGGTTATGTTCTGTTACTATAATAATTAGCGTTAATTGTAAATAATGTACAAATAAATTCAATTTTTCATCTCGTTTTTCAATTCTAAATCAATTTCCAGGTTATATCAAGACTAATGTTCTCTAGGTTATATCAAGGTCAATGATATTCGTGCCTCGGAAAAAATCAATACATTCGCGTCTGCGCACATCTCACAATAAAGGTCAGTTCCGTTCGTCACTTAACATAACCATAACATGAAAACTTATGAATAATTTCAAGTTAGAAATATGGTCGAGCATAAAAAGTCGTATGAAACTTGCCTATAATGGTAATTAAGACGCTCGTATGAAAATTATGAAACTCGCTTGCGCTCGTTTCATAAACAAACATACGTGCGTCTTAATTACTACCATTATAGGCTCGTTGCATAATGTACTATTATAATACTGGCCCTTAATGGCATTTTATTGGCAACATAATGTACAGAATATTTATCACCCCTCGGCTGTGGTGTGAGAGATACACGCTCCTTAAAATTTCCCGTTCCTCTGTCGGACTCTATATAAAAAATGGCTCTAATATATTATGGTCGACGATGCATGTCCAGAGATTAACACCGTATATAAACTTAAGCTTCAAATTCTAGCACTGATTTTCAATGTTGCTGTAATAATTATTCCAGCAGGAGTTGTTAATTAGCGTAGTGACAAGCTAAGCGATGTTTAATTTGCGCTATTAATCGTATTTTATGAATTTTCTATGCATGCGATTTGAGGAATAGGATTGCCTGTTCAATTATAACCTCTTTACGTCGCTTAAAATAATATAGAAAATATTTGGTGCATTATTAAAAAAATATATAATATATCTCGGGCTATAATGAAATATGCATAGCACCACGAGATCTGAAAGACTTATAGATCATAGCGAAAACGAGCTTAAAATATGATGTACAAACAGCTATGATTTTGATCCGATCTTTATGTCTGAGTTCGTTCATAAATCCGTTGGTTGCTAATGAAACGCGCTGCGATGCGTTTTTGTTCCCAGGTTGATATGGTCGTCACTGTATAGCGAACCCGCATGCTGCCCGGACCATCTCAATGTGGGAGGAGGGGCCCATGGTCTATATATATCTACCGCGGCGCGAATCAACAAACAGTTCTCGCGTTCGAGAGCGTCGGCACATTGTTGGACTTGGGATGGCACGCCTCATTCTGAAGGTAACGTCTGTCAACTGCTTTTGTAATATCGGCGTGTTTCGTAATTTTGTTATAGTTCGTGCTGGTATAATGATTTGTGGCTCTCTCCATTATTTCAGAGAAGTGTTGTTAGTTCTACACATTTATAGCAATATTTATTAGTGTTTTCGGGGGGAGGGGTAATTAAGAAGATTCGAATAGGTCTACTTAAATTACTAGTTAAATACGAAAATATCGTTCAAAGATATTAATTCAAATAATTTGCCAAAATAAATGGGATTCATTAAAAACGAGTGTAGAAAAATGTGCATTTTTATAAATTTGTGCAGTACACTAAAATATTTTCAGTTTACAGAATAATGTCATTCATCTGAATATGACTTTATGACTTTCGAAGGACAAGATATGAATAATTAAAGAAATCTGTTCCAAAATATGACACGAAAATAAAAATAAAAAAAATATATGAAATAAAAATTCCATGGTATTTTTGTTCCTGTGCGTAAATATATTTCTACATGACAAACTAATATTACGAACGTTTCATACTTAATATAAATAGTATACATTTTGTTAAATAGAATGTTTAAATACGTAAATTATATTAATCAGACAAACGCTTTCGAAAAATTGTACGCTAATTAATCAAATAAAAAATGATGTATGCAAATTTATGGAGACGAAACAAAACTATATAAATTATATTAGAAAAATGTTCCATTTTTGCTAATTATAAGTTACATACAACGAAATAATATAACAAGACATTTTTCGACAGAAAAATAGTCCATGATATTTTATTATTGTGGGCAAATATATTTGTACATGACAAATTAATATTTCAAGTGTAATAATAATAATAATAATAATAATAATAATAATAATAATAATAATAATAATACTTTATTGTCAGAACAAAGATACATATTATTTTTTTAATATAAAAACACTCTAGGACCCCAAAAAGAGTAAGTTACTCAGGGGGCATTCCACATAATGTTAAGATATTTTATTAAATAACAGAGTAAAAAGTAAAAAAAGAAACAGGTATCACAATAATTGAACTTTAAATTTTCTCTGTTAACAGCAATATTTTAATTGAGTTTTTGTAATAAGGAGCATAATATGGAATATTATTCCATATAGATATATATGGTAAATTAGTATTTAAACACGTTAATTATATTGATCTAATAAATATAAATATCTGAAGACAAAACAAAATATAAATTATATTAACGAACTTTTCAATGTATCTTAATAGCTACATACAACAAAATAATATCAGAAATTTTCGAAAAGTAAAATGTTTGACTGTTTTTGGTAAATATATTTCCTCGTGGAAAATTAATATCACCGGTGCCCAACTTCATACATGTCTATTTCAGTAATACAGCATTTAAACACGTAAATTATATTGATCTGACAAATGCTTTTCAAAAATAATATCTTAATCATTAATTAAAATTTAAAATGCTATATGAAAACTTATGAAGACTAAATAAAAAAATATAAACGATATTCATAAACGTTTGAATGATTGCTAATTGTCAAATGTAACAGATTAATGACACAAGAAACTGACATAATATTGTTTTATTAATTTGATACAAAACATATAAATGATATTGTTCAGAAGAATAATTTCGAAGGAAAACGCACGAAGTAGGCTAAATGAAATGTACTAAATATCCCATGCAAATTTGACAGAAAACAAGACAACAAATAACAATGTGCTGATGTTTATTTTAATGAGTGAAAATATTCAAGTAACTAATTAATACTATATATATATATATATATATATATATATATATATATATATATATATGGGGCTGAGAGGGTTAAAGTTACAGGAGAATGGAGAAAGTTACACAACGCAGAACTGCACGCATTGTATCCTTCACTTGACATAATTAGGAACATTAAATCCAGACGTTTGAGATGGGCAGGGCATGTAGCACGTATGGGCGAATCCAGAAATGCATATAGAGTGTTAGTTGGGAGGCCAGAGGGGAAAGGACCTTTGGGGAACCCGAGACG
The DNA here is from genome assembly GCF_040183065.1 of Periplaneta americana. Taxonomy (NCBI): domain Eukaryota; kingdom Metazoa; phylum Arthropoda; class Insecta; order Blattodea; family Blattidae; genus Periplaneta; species Periplaneta americana. Next base: position 44,259,315 of record NC_091132.1, on the reverse strand, counting down.
TAGATGGGAAGATAATATTAAAATGGATTTGAGGGAGGTGGGATATGATGGTAGAGACTGGATTAATCTTGCTCAGGATAGGGACCAATGGCGGGCTTATGTGAGGGCGGCAATGAACCTCCGGGTTCCTTAAAAGCCAGTAAGTAAGTATATATATTAGATCATATATATATGTTAGATCATATATATATATATATATATTAGATCAATATATTAACAAAAATATAAATGACACTAAGCAGAAGATGAAATTCAAAGAGAACGTAAACAATTTATACAACATTTGAATAACACGACTCTAAAATTTCTTAAGAAAAGGCACTGGACAATATGATGGGTGAAAATAGTTATTTAAATAGTTAAATTTAATTCTTGTATATATGTAATGTGAATTTGATTGGTAACCTGGTCTGTCAGGCAGATGTCTCCATTCTTTATGAGAAATTATTATTAATATTTTTAATGTGTTAAATAATATAAGTTAAGCTAATTTATTTTGTAACAAAAATCACATTAATTTGAAGACGAACTTCAATAGAAAATTTATGAATAATTCATCTTTTTTCCCCATAATACGACAGAAACTTCATCAAGTCAATGCAACTACAAAGATTAATTGCTGATGGGTTTATAATGTTACTCCTGAATTTTACTCATGGTGAGTAAAACGTAGGAATCATTCTATATAGCTGTCCTGTTTCTAATCTTATATATAAAAAACTTTCCGTAAGAACGAAAGTTGTCCACCGCTGTGCAGTACCGGTTAGCATGCCTGACAGTGGAACGAGCGCGCCAAGGTTCATATCCTGGTTGGTACAAGTTACCTGGTTGAGGTTTTTCCGGGGTTTTCTCTCAAATCATTAAGAGGAAATGCTGGGTAACTTTTAGCGCTGGATACTGGACTCATTTCGCCGGCATTACCACCTTCATTTCATGCAGGCGCTACATAACATTTGTAGCTGATAAAGCGTCGTAAAATAAATCACTAAAAAAACGAAAGTTTATAGGGGACAAATAGTGGAATATTTTCAACGTGTTTTTAAAAGCTATGCTTTTCACTTATAAATGCTGTGTCAATGAGTTTGTTTCTTAAATACAACTATCTATTTTTTTTCTCTCTGTTTTTGGATTCTTCAGGTTACGAAACGTAAAAAAGTAATGTCACTTTTTCCATTCATAAGTTTCAATTCGTAAAAATTTCCTCAAAATTGTGACCTCAACGTATATGTTTATAAGAAAGAGAAATACTTCATTGTATCAATTTATCACTTTGGAGAACATGGAGGCCAAGAATTAAATAATCATGCATAAAACCTAATTAACAGGGAACGGATTTATATGGACTAAAAATATATGAAATATGTAAATATATATGTAGTTATTTTTACCAAAATATGGAATTAAATATGGATTTTTACCAAAATATGGAATTAAATATGGACTTAAAATTATAAAAAAATGACTATGTACGTTAAATATTGGTACATTTTAATCAAACTAAACAAAAAATATAATGGACGTACCTTATCTTCCAATGTAGTTTCAACAAAACACAATTTTTATTGTCTGTTACCATAACAATAGGTTACAAACATTTCTTTCAAGTGCTGAAAAGTGAATCTTCTTCTATTGTCTCTGAGGATAGATTTATACTGACTAAAAGAGCGTTCGACGTCACAAGAAGTAACTGGTACATAATTCAATTTCACAATGTCTGCTGGGGATAAGTCCAAGTTAATCTTCACTGTTGATTCACCACTCATCACAGCAACAACCTTTTGTAGTTCTTCATATCCAGGGTTTTTTGAAAGTACAGTGTCCACCTTAGCTCTTACTGCATCTGCAACTTTACCTCTACCACGATTCAGTTGTTCCACAGTACTATTTATAATTTCAAAACTTTCAGATAGTGAAAGGTGCCTATTTTGGAGACTTTTGAGCGTTTTTATGATGCATGAAAATGTATGCTGAATGTGAGCTAAGTCATTCTTCACACTTATGTCACAGGTAACTGTTTTCGCAGTATCAATTGAGACTGCATCTTCAGAGTCCAATGCAAGGAGAACATTGTTAATAGAGTCTATATGTTCGGCATAATATTCAACTGCTTCTAGCCATGTACCCCATCTAGTTAAAATTGGCTTTGGTGGCAATGGAATTTCAGGGTACATTTCTTTCAACACGTTAACTCTACTGGGAGCTTTGAGAAATACTTTTTTCACTGATGAAATCAACAAATCTACTTTAGGGAAATTGTCTCTGACCACTTCTGCCACACGATGAAATGCATGCGCCACACAAGTAAAATGAGTCAATTTAGGATATACAACAGATAATGCTTGTCCAGCTTTGACCATATAAGGGGCAGCATCGCTAATAAAGAATAACACATTATCGTACATAATACCCTTTGGCCACAGGATACCCATAGCTTCGTTGAACAGTTTAACTATAGTTTTGTTATTGCACTTTTCTAGAACATCACAATGTAAAAGAATTCGTTCAGAATATTGTTCACTTAACAAACCGATAACTACATTACCAACAAGTCTACCTTCTTTGTCGGGAGTCTCATCAATGGAAACCCAAATTGAACTATCTTTAATTTCATCTCTTATCTTCTGTATTGTCTCATCGTAGATGGATGGAGCATACGTCTTCCTAAGTGTTGACTCATCCGGGATTGTATGTTGAGTATATTTTTCAAGGAATTCCCTGAAGACCTTATTCTTTAGTTTGTAGAGAGGAATATCAGCAGAGATGAGAGAACGGCACAGGTCGATGTTAAACTCAGATCTTACATTCGATGTTGTTGGTTGTGTTAAAAACAATTGTCTCTGCTTGGAATTTAGTTGTTTGTTGGCCTGATGTTTACTAGTTGTAATGTGTTGTTGCACCAGGAACTTTTGTGTAGATGATACTGCACACTGACACAAATTACAAAATAATATTTTATTGTCAGTTGATAAACCATCTTCTTTAAATTCTGAAATGTAACTTGTTAGTTTTGATTTTAAATTGACTGAATGACGTACTTTTGGCATATTTACCGTCTTTATAGTATGATTTACAAAACTGAACCTATGTGTACTCTGACTGGCATTTAACTGTTGAGCTGCACAACTGAAGTCTGTTAAAAATTTTAAATTAAATTAATACAGTTTTGTAACTTACTTTCCCATTGTTGATAGGACTGCTAATTTTCAAATAACTCTGATGTTAAAGGGATTACTGAACATGTGTTTAAATCTCTATTGTTGAAATGTATTTTCAAAAGTTAATGGAATTTTGTTTTGTTTTATTGTTAAACCTAATATAATATGGACTGTTTTATATGAAATATGGAAAATATATGGAAATTAACGAAAATATGTACTAAACTCTAAAATATGGAAAAATATGGAAAATAAAAGTAGGATTTTTCAACCCTACACATTGTGAAACATAAAGATAATGCAAAATATAAATTATATTAGCTTTATAAGTAAATATGTATTTACATATAAATCCTTTCCCTGCTAATTAAATACAGCAGAGTCCGTATAGGTCAGTTTCTGTCAGATGTGTTTCCACTTCACTGTGGGCTAAAGCAAGAAGATGCACTAACACCTTTACTTTTTAACTTTGCTCTAGAATATGCCATTGGGAAAGTCCAGAATAACTGAGATGGCTTGGAATTGACCGGGTTACATCAGCTTCTTGTCTGTGCGGATGACGTGAATATGTTAGGAGAAAATCCACAAACGATTAAGAACAATACGGGAATTTTACTTGAAGCAAGTAAAGAGATAGGTTTGAAGTCAATCCTGAAAAGACAAATTTATGATTATGTCTCGTGACGAGAATATTGTACGAAATGGAAATATAAAAATTGGAAATTAATCCTTTGAAGAAGTGGAAAAATTCAAATACCTTGGAGCAACAGTAACAAATATAAATGATACTCGGGAGGAAATTAAACACAGAATAAATATGGGAAATGCCTCTTATTATTCGGTTGAGAAGCTTTTATCATCCAGTCTGCTGTCAAAAAATCACAAAGTTAGAATTTATAAAACAGTTATATTACCGGTAGTTCTTTATGGTTGTGAAACTTGGACTCTCACTTTGAGAGAGGAATATAGGTTAAGGGTGTATGAGAATAAGTTGCTTAGGAAAATATTTGGGGCTGAGAAGGATGAAGTTACAGGAGAATGGAGAAAGTTACACAACACAGAACTGCAAGCATTGTATTCTTCACCTGACATAATTAGAAACATTAAATCCAGACGTTTGAGATGGGCAGGGCATGTTGCACGTATGGGCGAATCCAGAAATGCATATAGAGTGTTAGTTGGGAGGCCGGAGGGAAAAAGACTTTTGGGGAGGTCGAGACGTAGATGGGAAGATAATATTAAACTGGACTTGAGGGAGGCAGTATATGATGATAGAGACTGGATTAATCTTGCTCAGAATAGGGACCAATGGCGGGCTTATGTGAGGTCGGCAATGAACCTCCGGGTTCCTTAAAAGCCAGTAAGTAAAACCTAAAATAATATTCATTAAACTGGGTTTTTGAATTCATTAATACCAGCATGCTTAGGCCATACAAACATACATACATACGTACACGCATACACATATAGGTACATACACAAACGATGACTAAAGACATTAAATTGTTTCGGTATTGAAGAATGGGATTTTTTGCTCAAGGGTTTGTTGTTACGTCAGTGATTCTAAATGGCCTTGTATTCAGTCTGGTTTCATAAACAAATGCGTCCCCGTATCTGCCATCTCGAGTAGCCCCACCTTCGAAACAGCCCATTTCTAACATTTTTCTTGGAAGCTTCGGAATGCTGGCTTGCTGTTTTTTTTTTATTGATACGCCGAAGCAGAAGAAAAAAAGAGTCGCAGTTCCTCGAGTCGTGAGTGAACGCAGATCTCGTAATATTGGGGATAACGTATAGAAAATATAGTAAGGATAAGGTGATCGTACTGCATCAGTCAAGCAGAATTATTTGATGACAGCTCTAGGTAAAAAAATACCCGCATCACAGAAAAGCAATGAATATTAATGTGATGTAAGATCATAACACACTATACGTGGCCTCTATGTTATCATATATATATATATATATATATATATATATAATTTGAACTGGTAATGGAAATTACGGGAAAACGGCTGGATGGATTTTAATAAATGACCCCTCATTTTGAAGCTTGGAACTCAAAGTTCTTCAGAAAAATAGTAGTTTTCATTGAAATGTCAATTTTTTAACATAATTTTCCTATTTTCCAAGATCCATCTGTCGTCAGTTTTGAGAACTAGTTAATTGTATTTCAGAATAAAACAAAACACAAACTACAGTAAACAATATTACACGAAGGCCATGATCTGCAAGAATGCTGACATATTTAGAGCTCAATTTAAATTGGTTAGCCTATTAAAAACTTAACTTACTAAAAATAATTTACAGGTTCGATTCTGTGGTGTGTAATTTTCTGGGTACAGCTGTGTACTGGGTATTAAAAACTACAAAACTTGAGATGGTTTGATGACATTATTACCATTATAAATGAAATATTACTGTAGTTAACGCCATGATGTGACTATTTTTCATTAATTATACATATTAATGCTATATTGATGATATGAAAGTGAAACGTTTTGGGGTTATATAAGTAGATGTAGAGAATAACTTAAATTAGATTTTGATTTCTATATTTTACTGAGTGGCGGCTATATAGTATATATAGTATATGTTACTGAAAGCTATAACACTTACGTAAGATAATAATATTATTAAAAATCAAATATTTTTATAGTTATTAATCAAGTGGGATTGAGTCTTTTTCATATACTTAATGGTGGTGTGGTGTAGATATTTATATGCGGTGTTCTCTTCAGTATTGGCTCGAGAGAGAGTATCTTTTATTATTATGGTAGCAAATAACTTTCAGAATGTCTGGTATTCTTCATTGAAATTAAGTCTGAAAAATGTTTATTTGAACGTCTAATGGACTTAGTTTGCAGCATTTGCTGCACAAGCTACTAGTTTTATTATAATTTTATTGTTGGAAGTTATGAATATTCCTAATGCGCAAAGAGAGTTTTTAAGAAACAGGTGGGTAATTTAAATCTGAAGTAATACAGCTCATTGTACTTCAATTTGTGATTTTCTATAAAGTTTATTGAAATAACTGACGTTTCGAAGATGCATTGTAGGTTGATCTTCGGAAAATGAAAAATGAACATGCCCGTTCTCATTAACTCAAGAACAACATTTGAGTGTAGTGTAGCCAGTTTTGGCTCGAAAATTTCCTCGGCCAAACAGGAAAAAATTACTCAAAATTTCCTCACCATGTCTGCGAATTTTGAATTGGCATAGGAAAAGCCGGAATGCCGTGTAACAAATGGTTTGATCGGAAGCAAAACTGCTGTTTTGTCCATTATAATACCATAGTCTAGTATATACAGTCACGAAGCTCAATACTTAATAAATATGCATCCATAGATAGTTGCTAACCGCCAGGATTGCTACTATCGCCTCATCACAGACCCTTTCCCTAGCAGACGATAAATTTATTGTACCGCTACTTTCAATGTCGTGTTCTTTTGAAAAAATTAACGCTTTCCTTCCACTATTGAAATATGAAATACATAAGGTTTATGTATTATTCGTATTTTCATAGTGTATATAATATTTTATAAACTCGTGTTCTTGGATCTTTCGGAAGAAGGATAATTCTGACCTCATTTTCTTACAATTTATAGTATTACAAACGTCTCCTTATCCCATATTATTATTCAAATTATTGTATTTTAGCCATTTACAGTTATTACAACCGATAACGAACATTTCACACTTTACACAACTTTTCACAACAATGCGAAATACGGCACAGTCAATGCCTTTTCGATCTAGACCAGGCCGTTCGTAATGTATGTTCGGGTTTTCCATTTCAGTGTATGGAGCTCAGTGAAATATTATATTATAACTTTATTGCGTATGATTGCTAAGTTTTATTTAGTATAATGTGTCCGTAAGTCCCGTTTACTTCTTGTTGCATAAAATGTTGCAGAAGTAATTTTACAAAATTGTGTTATTTTAATGAGAAGAGAATTTTACATGTTAACATAATCTGTTCGCATCAACATTTTAAGTTTAGAATGGAAGCTATTTTCAGGTTTAATAAAGAAGAGTTTATATTGTAATTTTAATTTACCACATCTACCTTCCTCACTTGTAGACAGAAAATTTACCATGCCACTCCTATGAAATTAGTGCACGTACGATTGTGTTACTTCGTCTCTTAGGTAGTAGATAAATACAATAATTCAGTACTCAATTTGTTTTAGTATTAAGATACAGACAAATTGAATGTCCAGGATATCATACATGACATTATGTTTAATTATAATGTATAATTGCGAATATAGGAATATACGTTAAATATAGTAAACATAACCTATAATTTCCATATGACATAACATACATATCATGTAATGGCAGGGCATTGGAGACCACTAAAATTAGACAGAAAGGGGCAATTGGTACAGTAAACATAACCTATAATTTCAACATATTTAAATATCCGTGCGGTGCAACTGAAAATTACTGAATCGTGCATAAATGTATGTACAAGAATTTTGCTATATTTAATCGAGAAAAGGCAGGTATTACTAATACGAACAATGTAATTTTCGCACCAAAAATAATATTACACCTTAACTCACAAGTGAATTATGTCTGAAGTGTCTCATAATCATTGTTTTAAATTTTATTAATGCAATTACATTACATTTTAGAGAAATATATGTTACTCTTTATGTCTTTATGCATCCCAACTAATTTATATGGTTGAAACGCCGCCCTTCATAATCGGGTTAAGCGAGTCGCATGGACTGCCTTACGGCCTGTATTAGATCACGATGGCAGTGGCACAGTCTGTTGTTCCTAGTACTCACAGCGCTCCAAGCGGCTAGCAACTATCGCGAGAAATGCAAAAAATCATCTCAAGCTTCGTAATTGTACATTACTAGACTGTGATAATACCATAAAACTTCCATCGTCTCCCTCTCTTTTTAGGATAGAAAGGGATTGCGATAATGCACTTGTGGGTTAGTGATCGCAATTTGAAACAGAAATGCGCATCTTGTGATGTCGGAAATAAATAAAATTGTAGTTAATTTTTACTGACATCATTTGTCTTCCATTAAAATAACAATCCTGAAAATAAATCATTACAGCACATGGTTTTATTTACATGTAATTTTAGACTGAAAAATGTTATATTAACGTAAATGTCAATGCAGAAAGTGAAGGACAAATTACGTCACTGCCCGATCTCTTACCTTCCCCTCCCCCTCTTCTGTACTCAGCCACAAACACGCGACACTGCGCTGCGTTGCAAAATTTATTTTAACGATTTTCGCAATTATTTAATTTAAATTCAGTAGAGCAGTAGAGCGTTGCAAACATTGGGCAAAGTTTATTTTTTCCCTTCTTATTGGTGCTCCATTCAAGCAAAAGTGTAATAAAAGTTTTGTTATATTTAAAATATAGAATCACCTCTTAAATTTTGGTGAATCGATCCTCTTCCACCCTGTATACAAAAAAAAACTAATAACTAATACTTGGAGGCAGAGTGTTAATAAGCAGAGCATCAATGTCATTGTTCTAAGCATGTTCTAAGAATATCGTATATAAAAAAGAGACCAAAAATAAAGTAAAGTAGAAAGCATAAATCTGACAGTATAAAAAACGCAACGTAATCAAATGCATTTCAATATAAATAAACGTGCATATTATATAGCACAGCACGAGGAAAAATTATTTTTAAAAATGTCAAAACTGTTCTGCCATCTGGTGACAAAATAAGAAAGAAATAAAGTCACTTTTAACACTTTTTAAAAAATATTGGCATTATTCGATTGTTTATATACTATCAGGCCATCACTGGACTTTTCCTTCTTAAAGAAGTACAGTGGACTCTCCTAAGTTCGATAAAACAGAATTGAAAGTTCAGTCCAATAAGGATAGTGGGTATAGCAGGTGAAATGAGAACAAATTCTTATTGGTTATCCATCAACGAATACAGTACTGTACTTGCATTTCCTGCCCGCCCAGAGACTTGTGTATCCGCTTCTAGTACCACAGTGGGTTTCGACAGTTCCGTCCCACAAACGGCACAATTCTCAAACAGAAAAAGGAGAATTCATTAATTTAAAATCAGTGATTAAATATGGATGTCCTAATCAATAAAATATTCTGTTTTCAAGTATCACTACAAGACACAGAACCAATTCCCAATCAAATGGCAAACCCAATTCTTAGTGCCCGTATAGGGGAGTGTCTAATTCTCCTACGTAAGCAGTCGAACTATAGGATGTCGAACTTGATTTCTGTCGAACTTAAGAGCTTCCACTGTAATTCACTGAGTAATACATGAAGCAATTCAAAATTAAACACATCATGGAATCAAGCAGCCCACTAAAAGTGGATGTTGTTTCATTAAAAGTGTCAGACCACTAGGATATATGAAACAAGTAAGAGGCGACTTCTTGAAGCAATGAAATTAAGTGTTCTTTAAATATGGAGTAAGGATTTATGTTGTAGACATTTTAGGTATAATTATATTCACGAAGTATTTGTGTGTTTAAAGTTCATAAAGCTGTACATTTCTTGTAGGGCAGGATAGTCTGTATCTCTCATAGTTCTGCAAATTGCTAGTTGAATACTATCAAATCTTTGAATGTAGAATCTATGTGCATGTGCCCAAACCTGACAGGCATATGAATTGAATTGGTTATTTGAGAAACCACACATGTCCTTAAATATAACTTTTTGAGAAAACTGCAAATAACTGTCTGCAGTTTAGTTATGTACGTTCTTATATTTTTAGCATAAATTTCTCATATGAATTGCAATACTTCTAGATGTTTTAAAGAAACGTTTAATTATATTAAAGAGTGTTAGGGTGTCCTGAAGTCCGTGGACATGTGTTTTTCTCAAATACACGAAATGTTTTCAATAACAAATTACAAGAGTTTGTATTCATTTTGTGTGTAACTAGACACTAAAAGTTATTTAAGTACAAATATAGTACATAATATATTTTGTCCGTCATATTACAAAATGAAAAAAATCTAAAAGGTTTCAAACTGAAAAAAAAAAACAGATAATTTATTGAAGTTCTTCAGATGCACCTCGAACCCACGCCCGAGCGCAACTCCGGATCAGAAGTCAAGCGCCTCTGCCGACTGGGCTACATCAGTGGCCACTGTTGTATTGTGGCAAAAGATGACGTGCATAACTTAATATTTTTCTCTCTAACCCATTGTTATGAAACATGATTACTTACTATGATTTTATACAGTCGTTCTAAATACAGTATGAATGCTCGCTCCTGAGAAACTGCAAATATATCATATTTTGTCTTGAAGACATAGAAACCTAAATAAAAAGTCTTAATAAAGTTTGTTCGAATCTCAGTAGTTGCCGCGTAATTGACTATAAAGTCTGAATCCAAGTGTTTTCAGAAAACATAGTAGTTTCAACTATAATATTGCAAAAGACAACTGAATTTATGTTCAGAAAAACAAACGAATAATCTGATGTTATTTTTGGCTGATTGCGTCATAAATCGTCGTAAGTAAATAAAAATTAATAAATTAATTTGTAGCCTGTTAATTATTTAATATTGTCTCTGTTTTTAAGTTAAAAATCTGTTTATTTGTTTATAAATTAAGACCACATTTAATTATTACAATTACTATTGAGTTATAAGATTTCAGTTTTTAGCTATTGATATCAATAACGTACTGAATTCTCTCTCTTAGATGGTTGTTTTCTGCTTTAATGTGTGGTTTAAAAATTATTTATTAATAATATAAAAACAATATGCTTCTGAAGAATTTAAAATTATATTTTCTGTTCTGAAAACATGAAAACCTTTTGTTTATAGTTTAAACTTAAGAATTTCGAAAAATTATGCGACTTTTTTTTTTTGTAATATTTCCAGTATCTACCGTTTACATCCAGTAGCGTCTATAATAAGAGAGGAGTTGAGGCAATGAAATCGGACATGGCCCACCTGAATGGGTAATCAAGTAAACATTTACGTCACATTTGTTTCTAGTTAAATATATGAAGGGTTGGCGGTAAGAACGATGAGGGTCCATAAAATAAATTTTTTTAGTTAGAGGTGCCATCTATTGGATTATGTTGAGAACTAATGGAGGCTTACATGGTTATTACAAAATCTTCAGGTGCAATAAAAAAATTAAAAGTAAATAACATTACGCATACGTATTGAAGCAGTGTTTTAGAATTTAAAATTCATTTTTCTCTAAAGTTTGTTATTTGGACCCTCATCGTTCTTCCCGCCAACCCTTCATAATATGTTAATGGATTTTCCTTCTTCTTTATTCGTAAAATATCTCCAAATGAAATAAAACTATGTACAATACTATCTTAATGAATTATGCTTGTATAACATAATATTATACAAATATGTATCAATATTGCTTAATATCTGTAACATCTTTAGTAGTGATTTATTTTTCCATATCCTAGTTACTGAATTCTATCAAATCATTACATTAATTACTATTGGCGTTGCAATCACATAAGAATTTCATAGATTTTAAATGCAAAATAGACATAATTTTGTTACAGAAAAATAATAAATGTATTATATCATTGACTCAGCTGTTAGCATTAATTAATATAATATTTATTTTTTTTATTTTTATAGCTACCTATAGTATTTTATCAGTGTTGAATAAGGAGAATCTATTACCTTGTGTTTACTAGAAGCAAAGCCACTGATGTGTTTACTCATACTTACTTACTTACTTACTTACAAATGGCTTTTAAGGAACCCGAAGGTTCATTGCCGCCCTCACATAAGCCCGCCAGCGGTCCCTATCCTGTGCAAGATTAATCCAGTCTCTATCATCATACCCCACCTCCCTCAGATCCATTTTAATATTATCCTCCCATCTACGTCTCGGCCTCCCTAAAGGTCTTTTTCCCTCCGGTCTCCCAACTAACACTCTATATGCATTTCTGGATTCGCCCATACGTGCTACATGCCCTGCCCATCTCAAACGTCTGGATTTAATGTTCCTAATTATGTCAGGTGAAGAATACAATGCGTGCAGTTCTGTGTTGTGTAACTTTCTCCATCCTCCTGTAACTTCATCCCGCTTAGCCCCAAATATTTTCCTTAGCACCTTATTCTCAAACACCCTGAACCTATGTTCCTCTCTCAGAGTGAGAGTCCAAGTTTCACAACCATACAGAAGAACCGGTAATATAACTGTTTTATAAATTCTAACTTTCAGATTTTTCGACAGCAGACTGGATGATAAGAGCTTCTCAACCGAATAATAACACGCATTTCCCATATTTATTCTGCGTTTAATTTCCTCCCGAGTGTCATTTATATTTGTTACTGTTGCTCCAAGATATTTGAATTTTTCCACCTCTTCGAAGGATAAATCTCCAATTTTTATATTTCCATTTCGTACAATATTCTGGTCACGAGACATAATCATATACTTTGTCTTTTCGGGATTTACTTCCAAACCGATCGCTCTACTTGCTTCAAGTAAAATTTCCGTGTTTTCCCTAATCGTTTGTGTATTTTCTCCTAACATATTCACGTCATCCGCATAGACAAGAAGCTGATGTAACCCGTTCAATTCCAAACCCTGCCTGTTATCCTGAACTTTCCTAATGGCATATTCTAGAGCGAAGTTAAAAAGTAAAGGTGATAGTGCATCTCCTTGCTTTAGCCCGCAGTGAATTGGAAAAGCATCAGATAGAAACTGACCTATACGGACTCTGCTGTACGTTTCACTGAGACTTACTCATAGCAGTCTTAATTTTATTTAAAATGGGCAGATAATTTTATTACTGGTTTCAATGGATCAGTTATCTATTATCTATTATTTTGCAATGGTTCTGTTCTGAAATCTATGCAGACAATACTCATATCCCTTCCTTTCATGCGGGTCCAAACCAACACCCTTCACTCCTCAGTCACTCCTTCTACTGACCAGACTATCTACCTATCGATTTAAGTTCTTCGTTATTTATGCGTCCGGTTTGAACAGCCACGGCTAACATTTGGATGCAGTTTCCGAGGCAAACCAGACAACCTATTGAGGTCCAACACAAGCCTCATTATCTGGTCGGTATCCAAGATTATAAATGTCGCGTAGATATTTGAGCCATAGGCTATTGATGTAGCACACTGGCCAACATTCTTTGCGAAAGTCGATGCTACAAGAAAAATTTCACCGCTGTGAATCCTGCTGGCCTTGAATTATCATTGAAGAATTTCTGAAAACTGCTTCGAGCAGCAAAAAGGCGAGATTATTCCGAAGGCCGTTGTTGCAATATTTTTAATTGTTGTCCGCCCTGAATTATTACCAAAGATAAGAACGCCGTTGAGAGAGCACTTGCATCGCGTCCTCTTCATTTCTGTCTGAGTATCATTTGTTAATGAAGTGCAGTAACAGACTGTATATTTAATGCTTGAACCATGAATGGAGACTCCTTAAGAGGAAAGTTAATTAAGAGCGAGTTTTGAAGTAACTGCAACTTAAAGTGTGTGTGACTTTTTTATTGGTGTGCAAAGTAATGGATTCGTAAACATATTACAAGAAACCAGATATACCGCCATATTTACTTGCATAATATTTCATGTGACTGATAAGCCCTAAGCTCTGTCATGAAATCTGTGACTTAAGGCTGGTTCACAATAAACCGGGAACGGAAACGACAACGAGAACGAGAACGGAAATAAAGTTAAAATAAATGTAAATAGTTAATTGCGAATGCTCACATTTAATAGTAATATGCATTACAAGAGCGGTATGTTGAAGTTTTCATGTTCGAGGAAAAGTTTGAAAAAGCGAAACGTAATTAAGCTTTTTTAATTTCCGAGAATTGAAAGAAAACATACCGCTCGTATATCGTACATTATTTTTTGCGAAGATCGTTTATTACATACCTGAAAGAGGAATTTCTAATTAGTTAGGATGAAATCTCCATCTTGGTTTCTGTTCAATGACGGCAAATTTGCAAAAAAAAAATATATATATATATCTATCTTCAACATTGTTGCTTTAAAATCTTTTCTGATCCACACCTGTGGAGTAACGGTCAGCGCGTCTGACTGCGAAACCAGGTGGCCCGGGTTCGATTCCCGGTCGGGGCAAGTTACCTGGTTGAGGTTTTTTCCGGGGTTTTCCCTCAACCCAATACGAGCAAATGCTGGGTAACTTTCGGTGCTGGACCCCGGATTCATTTCACCGGCATTATCACCTTCATTTCATTCAGACGCTAAATAACCTGAGATGTTGATACAGCGTCGTAAAATAACCCAATAAAATAAAAAAATAAAATCTTTTCTATGTTTACTATACTCCAGCAGGCCGTGATATACGTCTGTCTTTTTTCCCCCCCAGTCTATAAATGCGAACTTAAAACAAACGGTAAGGTTATGTAATTATTTATTTTTCATTTTAATATTTTAACAATATTATTTATATAACATATTGCAGTAATAACATCGGCATCTGGAATCTTGTTGATTTTTTCACGGCTTCCTTAATGTTACTTGCATCACGAATGCAATAACTTTAGTGGAGTTGTAGAGTTAACTTAATTTTTGCAAATATTTAAAAACAATAATTAACAGTGCAATTTAGGTGAAATTGCAGTGGTAAGTTTCCAATTTATAATTATTACTATATTGAACGTCTCTAAAAATAATATGTTAAAAGCCTAAAGCAGTAAAATCAATATGTCACTTAAGCGGTAAGAAGAGGGAAATTGTTATATGTGTTAGGTTGGGAATACTGAATGTGGAATTTTAGACTTATCGCGGATTACCGCAAATACGCACGATCTCGCACAAATATATTTATTTTAACAACATTTCCGTTCTCGGTCTCGTTGTCGTTTCCGTTCCCGGTTTATTGTGAACCAGCCTTTACTGTTAGAATTATGGAGTTCTGTGCAGAGGTCAATAATAACATAAATTATTGACAAAATTTCGGTATCGTTTCACACCACACAAGGAAGAAAAAACGTACAGTAGTGGCAAAAAAAACCGGACCGACCCTTGTAGCTGATTTCAGAGCCATGTTCACTCCAGAGAACGATAGACTGGTAACTAAGACTTTCGTGGTTCGAATCCTGCCTGGGAAGGAAACTTTTTTTTTGTTCCTTATTCAAATTTATTCCCAATACTTTTCGTTTGCAGCGATATTTTACTACTTAGTTAACTTATTATTCCCAGAACATGAATTTTACCAGCAACATGTATTAGCCTACTGTAAATTCCAACGTTATAAATGAAAATTTGCAAAGCCTCTTGATGTAATAGGGTCCAGGTCTTTAATACCTACCAAGACATGATCGAACTAAACTCTTTGCTTCTTTAAGTTTTTATCTCTTTTTGTACATTTTTTGTGTTCCAAGTTTTATATTGCATGTTTTACGCGAGGTCCATCAAATCGCCCACTCTTTGTCTCGCAAACCTGAATTCCTCGTCGATTTTCGCTCTATTTAACACCTGAGTGTAGCCCACTCGACTGGTAGCCTATATGTTTCGCACGTGATTGCTTGTTCAGATAAAATATAATAACAGCACAGTGACGGGCGTGTGGAACTTGTACACGTGTGAATGTGAGTGACATTTGTCAGTCTCCGCAGATCTCTAGAGATATCACACCATGAGGGGAGTGCCTGTGAGAAAAGATATTTATTTATTCAAGCATAATATTTACCCTATTGTCTCTTCGAGCCAGCCCCTTTAACTGCAGGATACTTCACTCCCACGGAGGTGTTTTCTAAGCAATCACGAATCTTTATCGACAATGTAAAGAGAATTTAGTTATTAAATAAACTAAAGTTCAATTTCTTTTTCTTCCTGCTCTATACAGAATAACACATAGGCTACATTCATTCATTCATAGTGTTCTTCCCAAGGACAGGTCTTTCACTGCAAATCCAGCATTCTCCAGTCTTTCCTATTTTCTGCCTTTCTCTTTGACTCTTCATATAACCCATATTCTGATATCTTCTTCTTACTCGAACTCTTCTCCCGTTCACCATTCCTTCCAGTGCATTCTTCACAAGGCAGTTTCTTCTCAGTCAGTGACCCAGCCAATTCCTTTTCCTCTTTCTGATCAATTTCAGCATCATTCTTTCTTCATCCACTCTTTCCAACACAGTTTCGTTTCTTATTCTGTCTTTCCAATTCACATGCTCAATCCTTCTCCATATCCACATTTCAAATGCTTCTAAGGTACCTGGGGGTATTAAGGCCCTACATGTTATAAGGCCCACTACCTAGTTTTGCCATTAGTTATACACTTTTGCAAAGAGAGCAACAGCTCTTAAGACCTATTTCTTCTTGCATTCGAGTGAGGCATAAAGAAATTAGATTCTCGTTCTTGTTTGTAACTGACTGGTGGCAACAAGTTATGTGTGATTATTTCTGCTTTCATTATAAAATTTTGCAAACTTTAAGTTGATATTTAATCCTTTTACTGTGTGTTATTAATATAATATTAAATGCACGTTATTGTGTAAACATTAAGAAGTTTGGGGCTACCGTGAAACTTTCGCTAATGAGAATATGAGCATTCCATAAATTAAAATTGGCGCGAAGTAACAGAGCAGAAAATAAGGACCGTGAAATAAATACGTAGAAACGTCCACAAGTTCATAGAAGTCCCTGAACTATAAAGTTCAAACTCTGAAGCACAATCTTTTGTGCAAGAAATGAAAGAAACGAAAGACTGACAATTCCTAATGTAGAAAGAACATTGGATGAACCATCAACTTCAGGATCTGTAAACATCCAGGGGGCGCGGATGTATTCTGTCTGCGAAGAGAATTGTTGTAGATATACATGTGTGTCTCTCTTGTGAATGTTGGGTGCACGATGAATGTGTAGGTCTCACTGAGGAAAAAACTGAAGACTTTGTATGCCCAAATTGTGTTCAATACTTATATTCCTTATTTTGGACCTTATTATCTGTCACAGCAGGATATAAGGCCCAGTGACATGATGTTAATTTTCATTGCTCACAGCATTTGTGTCTGTTTAAATATTTCTTTGAAGTAAAATATTATAGCATAACTATAAAAGTTGCATATAGAGTGTTAGTTGGGAGACCGGAGGGAAAAAGACCTTTAGGGAGGCCGAGACGTAGATGGGAGGATAATATTAAAATGGATTTGAGGGAGGTGGGGTATGATGATAGAGACTGGATTAATCTTGCACAGGATAGGGACCGCTGGCGGGCTTATGTGAGGGCGGCAATGAACCTTCGGGTTCCTTAAAAGCCATTTGTAAGTAAGTAAGTAACTATAAAAGTATGCTATTCCATTATTTTAAAATTGCTAAACGTCTTCATTTCAAAGAAAGAAGTTTTATTTCTCAGGTGGGTCTTATTACCCCCGGTTACCTCAGTCGCTTCTCTTTGCCTCGTAATGTCTATGTTTCTGCCGCATACAATGCTACACTCCACACGAAGCACTTCACTAGTCTCTTTCTAAGTTATTTCTCCAGAGTTCCGCGGAAGATGTTCCTTTTTCTATTAAAAGCTTCCTTTGCCATTGCTAATCTCCTTTTGACTTCTTGGCATCAGCTCATGTTACTGATTATAGTACACTCCAAGTTCATACTCTACAAATTTCTAATAGGCCTACGTACAGCAATAAAAAGGAAAGTTTTATTATAGCTTGCAATAATACAGTCTTGATTTCCCTTCTTAAAATTTGAATTGACAATTGAAGAGTGCACTAAGATGGACTGTAATAACTAATTTCTGACGTGTAGCATCTATATTCGACTTGTACTAATGCAAAAAATTCAAAGATTTTGTGGAACGGAAATTCGACTTCGGTTGCCATGGAAATGCCTACGTCATATCCGACAAAATGACAATAAAAATAAGTCCATTCCAATATACAATTTCAAAGAAGTATCATTCAGTTCTGCTTTGACATGGAAGCGAAACAGACGCATGCACAATACATGAGTAACTACAGAAAGTTAATACAAGATTGTTATTACTTATACGCAAATGGATAAATAACAGTAACATATTTTATGTCACAGTATCATATGCTTATACATAGTGTACCAGTTAATTATTATTAGTCCCAGCTCACAACAAATCTTTCACTATGGTTCATTTAAAGTCTATCGCAGTTGCCAATTATCACTTTAAGATTGCAGAACTCGCGATTACAAATCAAATGAGTGGTCGCATTGGTCTGTAGCTGCTCTCGATGCCGAGATATTACTGAGAAAGATAGCGCTAAGCGGTTAATTTTATAGGAAACTTCATCGTCCTTACGCCTGTAGCGAGGGAAGGTAGTGTCATTGGCGTAATCACACAAGTTGGATTATAGCCTTAACTACTAATAGAATTAGAATTCGCCTTTATCTCGTAGCATTGTTACAGTAAACGTTTGAAATTCTGACTTTTTTTTTTATTCACCACGGGTCCCGGAACGACGTATTTTTCGTCAAGAATCTACCGTCACGGCAGATCATTTGTGAACCTAACGTATTACTATTTTCCTTGTCCAAAGTTTAAGATTACATATGAAAATAAATGTAGGTACTTCTACTAATTTCTCATCAGACGCATTTTTTTATTTGTATTGACATTTTTATCCTCTTTAAGAAAATGTGTTGTGGGCTTTCTTTTTCACCCTTTTATTACTACTTCGAAACGTCCGCCGCTGTGAAGTAACGGCTAACATGCCTGGCCGTGAAACGAGCGGGCCCGGGTTCAAATCCTGGCTGGTACAAGTTGAGGTTTTTCCGAGGTTTTCCCCTCAACCCATTAAAAGCAAATTTTCACCTTTGTCCACCTGGCGTTTGGATTAGTAATACATGAGTCATAATCAAGTTCAAGTGTAATAAGTGTAGCCTACAGTTTGTTTGTTTTATATTTTCAATTCTGAAAATGAGTAGCACTAAAGGTATGAGATTGCAACGAAAAACTTGAAATTATCAAAGATGTGGAGGAACATGCAAAACGTGATGCATACTATTAATGTGCAGTATATCGGATAACCGATTAAGCAAGACAACTGATATGTGTGTAGTGCGTGCGCATGCGATGGGTTTGAAATGCGTCCTGTTCCAAAATTTATTTATTTATTTATTTATTTATTGTTAATTGAACTGTATTTATGTTGAATTTGTCGTGAATATATTTGTAGAACGTTTTATTTTTGTAAAATTTATGTTTGCTATATTTTTGTTTTATTTTTTAATTCTATCTATCTATCTATCTATCTATCTATCTATCTATCTATCTATCTATCTATCTATCTATCTATCTATCTATCTATCTATCTATCTATCTATCTATCTATCTATCTATCTATCTATCTATCTATCTATCTATCTATCTATCTATCTATCTATCTATCCATCCATCCATCCATCCATCCATCCATCCATCCATCCATCCATCCATCCATCCATCCATCCATCCATCCATCCATCCATCCATCCATCCATCCATCCATCCATCCATCCATCCATCCATCCATCCATCCATCCATCCATCCATCCATCCATCCATCCATCTATCTATCTATCTATCTATCTATCTATCTATCTATCTATCTATCTATCTATCTATCTATTCAGTCAGTCAGTCAGATTTTTTTATTTTTATTCATTTATTTTATTATTTATTTTTGCCTTTCAAAAGTGGGATGCGCAACTTACTAGAGGGCGTTGGGCATTAGAGGAACTACGGTAATTTATTTAACAATAATTTCAACTATAAAGATTTTGAGGCGTCTAAATTCTATGTCGATGAGAAAGCGCCGACAAATTTTGTCTCAAACTCTATTTGTAACCGAGTTCTTTTACATGCCGTAAATTTACGACATGGAAGCCAAAGCTCTATTTCCTTCCCGGTAGAAGCCATGACGATTTTATCGCCCAATAAAATTAATCGCTTTCGATAGTTTTTGAACCCGCTGTTCTCGAATCAGCAATAGTGAGTTTACAGTAAAAGTTAATGCAGAGGTATTCAGAGGAAATCTTCCACACACTCCGCACAAAGTTTCACTTCAAACTGTCCACATTTATACCAGCTTCAAGTTTAGTTTCTTTGTTGAGAACCGGCAGTTAACTAACTGAGCTATGGCAAGTCCGAGACATCAACTATATCTAGACCTCCAAGTTAGCAAACCTCGCGTATTAAATTTCATGACGCGTGGGTTGGAGTTATTTGTCGGGAGAGCTGATGCGGTAATATGTGCATAAACGTAGGAAACAATTTATTCTATCTTATACAGTCTGCCCTGACAACCTGTCATGGGAGAAGGCTGCTTTCCTAAAAGGAAACAAGCTGTCTGCGACGGTCATTTCCTTATTTGTCCATGAAAATTACGTGAAACGGAAAGCAAAATGCTCACTAAAATATAGTAGTAACTACAGTAGATAGTGTTTTCTTATCAGGAGACTGACGTTTCTACAAACTGCATAAACACCGGGTCGAAATTTTAACTATACATAGCTACCATGTTGGATTAGTTCCGAAAGTGCCCACCGCTTTGGAGTAGACCTAACGGTTAGCACGTTTGATCGCGAACGAGCGGGCCAGGGTTCAAATTCTGGTTGGACCAGTTATAGTGATGAAAATCTTCCGAGGTTTTCTCTCAACCAATCGAAGGGCTCTCGGATTCATTCATTTATTCATTCATTCGCTATCATAATTATACTTCCCTCTTTCACCATCACCTCCGTTTCTTTCCTAGGTTTCGGGCTTGCTCCGATGTAAAATCGACTGCAGGCTCCATGGATATGTGGTCATTCGTTGTTGGTGGTAGCGCTATACTCATGGGCTCATGGTAACCCGTGGGACTGTAGTAGATGAACCACGGTGAGGTGGAAAGATTAAGGGATCATGTAGTCTTAGGGGAGTTCCCAGCTGGCGCACAGGGGGATCTGTAGCGCGGGGAACTTTAGGGAATGCACAATATTCCATCCCGGGTAGTACAGTGGGCCAACCCGAGCGGCCTGCGTGCGAGAACAGTCCCAGTCCATGCCCTCCTCTAAAGAGGGACTAATATAATAGTTCCGAAAGTAGATGTAGTAGGATTTGGTTTTCCACGTGCTACTTCCGTTTCTCTTCATGATAACTTCTCACAAAAGGGAAAAGCAGTGCTTAAAAAAATAATAGGTCAGACAACATGTGTTTTGCAATTCTGCACGTATCTACAGCAGCTGGCTATGAAACTGGAGAGGTCTCATTCAGAAATGTAATAGAAGTAGCATTTGAATGTGAAATGCACGAATGTCAAAGGGCAGCCTTGCCATTGTAACTTGATCGCATTGCTCACTTTGCTATTGGTTTGGTTATTTTATTAACATTCCATATCTACAAAATTAGGAATACATGGTATAGCCTACACTTTCCTCATTATTCATTCATTTCCTGTCCATTAAGAATATTTTCGCAATTGTATTTCCCTTCAAAACGAATCAAAACCGTCGTTGAATTTTTAGATTTAGACGGCGCTGCAGGTAAACGGTTGACTTGACACGGGAAAGACCATCACCACGAGACTCAGCGCCCTCAAATTACCAAGGTGATACAGATTTCATCTCAGAGTGTTCAGACTCGGAGCCATCGTATTTCAGCAAAAATTTATCCACGAGTAGATTTTGCAAATAATCAATGCTTATAGCACTTTCGACGACGATATACACTTAGGTCTAAATACAGCAATTTTATATCTAAACCTACAACATTATTTACACTAGCTGTAGTCGAGGTTTTATGATTTATGTTAAAGTTTTAACATGTAAAATTGTTCACAACTGTTCATATAACAGTCCTTTGTTAAAGTTACTGTTAAATTAGTGTAATAATTTGTTAAATTTTAATATCTGTAGGCGAAACAAGCCCTAAATATATTGGAACAAAACTGAAGAGTCCCGACAACTTTTATTCTCGTATTCCTTTCGAAAATTAGCTATCGCGCACAGATTTGAATAGTTTTTTACTGGACATTTTGTACGTTATGCAGTATATCTTACATTTACGAACGTGTGTCGGCGCTCGTTATATCATGCTTTGCGCAAGGTGACCTCATGGGGACTTATAATTTTCGATATTAATCAATTATTTAACAAGACTGTATCAACTCGCTTCAAATACTCCGGGTGTACTATAAGCAGTAACATGAACTGCTACCAAGAAGTCAAAAGGAGAACAGCAATGGCAAAGGAAGCTTTTAAAGTATATGTACACCCACAAAACACAAAAAATGATGACAAATTAGAAATTTCAAAATATAACTCTTCTAATAGAGAATTTTCCCCCTTTAATTTGATATAAGAATTTTCGATTTATGCCTTATGGTTTTTCAGATAAGTTCCATTTTCCAAAATGCTGCGTCATCAGCCACGGTCACTTAACTACTTTTGGAGTGCATTACTTTTGGAGTGATCTTCGTAGCAGTCAATCCCCTCGTCCAGCATTGCTTGTAAAATAAACTTCTTTCTAGTCCCGAAATAGGTGCATAGATATCTGGGCATGATCATTAGACTGAAAAAACCTTTTTTACATAATGAAGTAATTTATAACCTTTCACTGTTAGTCATGAAACTGTAAATTTGTGTGTCAATGATGTTGTACGTCATTTTAATAAGAGTCCAAAAGTATAAATTACAATTCTGAGGAGGATGGCCATAAACCCTGGGACAAACACCATCGCAGGATTTGTTGCATCAATAGAAATAGGGACAAAAATGCCAAAAAAAAACATTCAACACCTGAAGTTAAAACAAGGCGGAGGTATTTGAGAGGCAGAAAGAAGCTGAAACTCGACCGAATAAAGCTGCTTAAGGGGTGACATATGATGATGGAGTCTTCTAGGCTCTGAAAGTTTGTGGCTCATTTCCTGTAAATAGTAATTTTAGATTATTTAATTCTTTCAAACATGATATCTCAGTCAAATATGGTGATACCAAGAATGTATTGGTGTCATTTTGAAGCTTGAAATGTCCCCCAGTGCGTGGTAATGAGTAAAATAACATTAATATAGTTAATAATAATTATCTATGGATTTTTACATGATTTATGCAACATAAAATATTATTGTAAGTTACATATATGCTAATATTTAATTAATGTAAATAAAAATAAAAAATAGCTCTATGTCAGGCACTAAAGAATAGTTTTAGCTATAAAACAGTGAAAAAACTGTGGCTCTATCTTAAAAACTGCATGAGTTATCATGTTTCAAATTGCATGTCAAAATTATAAACAAAATAATTTTTAAAAACAATTTAGACATAATTTAAAGGGATCTGTGCACTTCATTCTCTTTCTGGTACCATTCTCAATTGTATAAAAATTTTACAGAGCAAAATTATACAAAATAAAATGTTTTGTATGTAAAGGTGTACATATACCTTAATAGAAAAAGGAGCATCTTTTGCGGACCTCTGGAAAAAGAACTAAGTAAGAGACTAGTGAAGTGCTTTGTGTGGAGTGTAGCATTGTATATGGCAGAAACATGGATGTTACGGCGAAGTGAAGAGAAGAGAATAGAAGCATTTGAAATGTGGATATGGAGAAGGATGGAGTGTGTGAAACAGAGTAAGAAACGAGGCTGTGTTGGAAAGAGTGGATGAAGAAAGAATGATGCTGAAACTAATCAGAAAGAGGAAAATGAATTGGCTCGGTCACTGGTTGAGAAGAAACTACCTTCTGAAGGATGCACTGGAAGGAATGGTGAACGGGAGAAGAGTTCGGGGCAGAAGAAGATATCAGATGATAGTCGATATTAAGATATATGGATCATATGAGGAGACAAAGAGGAAGGCTGGGTTTGGAGTGGAAGACCAGCCCTTGGGTAGAACACTATGAATGAATGTACAGTATCAACTCCAAAGTTACCTAGCGTCAATAGAATTGGCGATACGAAGGCGGTATTTTGGCAAGGTGAGACCACGGATTCTTAAAACGCATTAGCTGATACTGGCCTTATAGGTGGGGGGAAAATCTAAAGAAAACCCCACAATGTAGACTAAGCCTAACCACGCTGGAACGCAGCTTCGGATCAGCTGACCATATCCTGATTCTTAAGACAGGACGGGTGATTGGTAAACATCAGGTTTGTAGTGGTCGAGATAAATATTCCAAACGTACTTATGTATTCCATACAATCTCTAACTAATAAAATCCACTATCACTTCACCGATATCGCTCTTTGAAAAAGTGCCAGGCTTCGCCAGACAGCACAACAAATTGCAGTGTAGGGGCTTATATGATCACCTCTGTAAACTGAGAACGAGATCATAAGAAACGTATTGGAAAGTATGTCTGGTAGGAAAACTGTACATGCAAAAGTAAATTATTACTTCATCGACATTGTTGTTCTGACCGGTTTGAACACGGTCCAGACCTTGTTATGACGCCTGGGCATGGAGACTTCAACAACCAATAAAGGAGGTTAGTGCAAACATTCGATTCCATGTACAGATTGGCAAATAAAGGATGCATTTGATATGCGATTTCAGTCATCATTAACATCTACGGATTTTAGGATTATTTTACATGTAATGAAACCAGTTATTTATATTGTGACACGAAACCGTGATAAACTTTGAGGTACCGAAGAACGCAGTCACTGGGATTTCGGACCATCTAATGCTGCTAAGATATAAAAGAATTAGGTTAAACAAGCGTTCAGGTACTTCCCAAGTCCAATTTTGAATATAATAATAATAATAATAATAATAATAATAATAATAATAATAATAATAATAATATTATTATTATTAATAAAATAATAATTATTATTTATTTTAGCTAGCAGAGTTAAGGCCGTAAGGCCTTCTCTTCCACTCAACCAGCAAAAAGTATACATACATATGTATCAACTTACAAAGAATTCAACAATTTGATTTAGATAAGTGCTACATGTATACAAGAGTTATTTACGAATTAAACAACAAAATACTATGAACTATTAATTAAACACTGAAATACAAACTATGTAGCAGAATTAAGCTAAAATACATAGAATGTTAATATATTTCAAATAATGCTAGATAAAAGAAAGAGATTATTATGAGACAATTTTGAAAATACAGCACTATCAGGATGCATGTTTAAAGGAAGGAGTAACAATGTACACAGTGACAGTTTAAGTCAGTATGATTGGAGTGAAATGCTAAGAAGGTTATCTTTTAAGTTGTTTTTAAAAGTGTTTATTGTCTTGCAGCCCCTAATACTTTGTGACAGGGAATTCCATTGTCGCGAGGTGGATACTGTAAAAGATGATAAATAACGAGATGTTCTATGAACAGGTATATATGCCTATTGTACTCTATTAAACCAAGTAATGAACAATCATATTAATACGACTTACGGCTTCTTCATACTGCATGATAAATAAATTCTGAAAACTTTTTTTTTGATTGGAAATGTTGAATATTGCAAATAATTTTTATATAATGGCAATGGAGGTATGACAGTCCCTGTTCCTCAAATTGTAACATATTACTCTTAACATGCATGAAAATGTATTCACACTTCTGTGTATTATAGTATTTGAGAAAAGTTACATTAAAAACTAATGTTATAACTTACGTAAATAACAACGCAGTTTAAAAGAACTCATTAATTTAGCTAAACTATTCATTCGATTAGAATGAAATTAATGGCTTATACAAGACACATATAAACTTTTTTTTTAATTCGATCATTATTGGTAGAGCAGTTTCGAAGATAAAAAAAATTAAACAGTAACCTGTCAGATTGCTCATTCCAATATATAACTTCCCCTTCAATCTTACAACAAATTGTATTTAATTGTCCTAACTCAATTATCCTATTTCCTGTATAGACATCAGAGAGATGCATTGGAGTTAAATCGCTCGCTTGAACTCGGTCGAGTGTCGCACCCTCGAGTGAGATACGATCGGTCGTGATACGCTCTCGTAATAAATAGAAGCACAGTACAAGGTCATCTCACCGACATGTCTTATCATGTATAGAAGGCGACAGATAAGATACACATATGTTTTGCTCACACGGTAAAAATAAGGCTTTATTTTCTGCGTTTATGACAAACGTTTAATGGAACAGTCAATGGGAAGTACCAAAACAGGAACATGAAGTTATAAATAAAATAGTATGAAAAACTTCGATGTACAGTTATTATTGCTAATTAATAATTATTCAATATTTGATTTACCACATATATAATACGATAGGTTCATACACAGTGTTCCGCATATATACTGCGACAATGTAGAAACGTTTTAGAAAATATTATTGATTTAGTAGTAGATTAATAACAGTATTAGTACAGGGATAACGTCACAGAAAATATAATAAAACGAATAATCATGCTGCACAACTGTTACAGACGCAAAGATTGATACACTAATTATTAGAGATTATTATTATTATTATTATTATTACTAGAAAACTTGATACAGTTCTTACATTATGGTGATTGTGTTCTCCGTTTATAATAATTACATTTACATCCAATAACATCTATCAGATGTGGCAAAAAGAAAATCACTCCTGTGTGGAAAAAAATAAAACATTTACCTACAACATTTATATTACATTTTAAAGCAAGTTTTGTAGTTGTACTATGGAGACAGTAGTTAAACACTGCAAAGTTTTGAAATGATAAACATCTATGATGTTCCTACACAGTTCATCACTGTAACAAGGACGAATGTCTAACGCTCGGCTTATACCGTTCGAGGATTTATCGCTCGTGACAATTTTACCCATCATGTATGTGCGCTACCTATCGGATTATGCTATGAACTACTTGGCGCTCGAGCGAAAACGTCCGATGCAGACCTCTGATAGACGTTAAACGCAATCATAAAGTTTATCTCAAATTTCAAATCCAAGTTTTATTTTTCCTCTGTCATAAATACATTACTGTGTGGGAATTGAGTCTAAGAATCCGTGGTTTTACTGTATGATTTTAGAGATGGTCCACTCCTAACTCTCATAGTGAGGATTGAAATCAGTTTCGCTTCTAGCAGAGTGTAGTCTACTGCGTTGTTCATATCGGAGTTACTCTCGGTTGAGTTATGTTTCTGTATTGAGAGTTTGCCATTGCTACGAGACGTGAATATTCAAACGCAGAAAAGAGAGCTTTGCCTTTTGCTTCATTATAAATCAATTTCTTCGAAAGCGAGGGGCGGCGGCTCTAGTCTGAGATAAATTAAGATATGGGGAGAAGATCCACATTTGTTATCGCCTTACACACGCAAGAGATCCTGCGCACAGATACATGAATGAGTCTACGTTTGGAAGCTATTATCCTTCATAATAACATTTCCTTTTCACACACTGAATATAAACACTTTGAGATCAGAACATCCATTCTCCGACTTTTAAATATCACTAGTACTGTATTCCATTATTTAAAATGCAGGGCAATGAACGTTAAGATCCATTAACACCATACAAAACACAATAAAATAAGTATTAGATGAAGAAAAATGGATATAGTAAAGGAAACTGAAAATAAATCACTGAAATTTTTCTTCGCCTTGTTCGCTTCTCCTATTATATCATATTTGATTTTGACACCTGTATCTTCTTTTGTGCGAGATCGTGCGTATTTGCTTGTTTTCCGCACAGAACCAATACGCGGTAAGTGTGAAATACCACATTCAGTATTCCCAACGTAACACACATAACAATTTCCCTCTTCTTATCGCTTAAACGCGACATTCATTTTACTGCTTTAGGCTTTTAACATATTATTTTTAGAGACGTTTAACATAGTAATAATTATAAATTGGAAACTTACCACTGCAATTTCACCTAAATTGCAATGTTAATTATGGTTTTTAAATATTTGCAAAAATTAAGTAAAGTCTACTACTCCACGAAACTTATTGCATTCCTGATACAAGTAACATTAAGGAAGCCGTGAAAAAATCAACAAGATTCCAGATGCCGATGTTATTACTGCAATATGTTATATAAATAATATTGTTAAAATATTAAAATGAAAAATAAATCATTACATAACCTTACCGTTTGTTTTAAGTTCGCATTTACAAACTGGGGAAAAAAAGACAGACGTATATCACGGCCTGCTGGAGTATAGTAAACACAGAAAACATTTTATAGCAACAATGTTGAAGAAAGATATTTTGGTGTTCCGAAGTTTCCGAAGAAACCAAGATGGAGATTTCACTGCAACTGATTAGAAATTCGTCTTTCAGGTATGTAATAAACGATCTTCGCACAAAATAATGTACGATACACGAGCGGTATGTTTGTTTTCATGTTCTCGGAAATTAAAAAAGCTCAACTACGTTTCGCTTTTTCAATCTTTTCCTCGACCATGAAAACGTCAACATACCGCTCTTGTAACATATATTACTATTATCGTTCACATTTTCATTGTCTTTTTCGTCAACTTAAGTCATGTTCAGCACGTAACTGATAAACGTTTGTTTATTATTCTCGAACAGCTGCTAAACACTTATCTTTTCGTCGCCTTTGTCTACCAAACAGTGTTTCTCAACATTATCTATCAACTTGTCACCTTAGTCGTGTAAGGGAGTGTTTTATTCCATAAATTCGAGTTTGAATAAGTTGCTAGATATATGCTTTTATTTCCATTTAATTAATTATCAACAGCAATCTCACTAGAGGTTTCGATATATCTAGAGAAAATCAAAACTCGAGTGAGATTTAATTGACTATTACACGATTAGAAGAAAGTATATACAGATTAGAAGAAATAAAGTACTCTAATACAATAAAATATTAACTGACTTACTGAAATTCTATTTCACTAATGTTAGCTTCACCAAAGCGTTTGAACGGAGCCGCCATTTTTAGTTGACTGTCTATGCTGTAAACAAATGACGATCACAAATCATGTTTTATAGTACCGTAAAGAATTTGCGGTTTTAAATGTTGGCAAACAAAGAAACAAATGGTAGGAAGGTGATAAAAACAAGAGAAAGTATATAAAGATTAGACGAAATAAAGTACCGTACTCTAATACAATAAAATAGGTATTAGTTGGCTTACTAAAATTCTATTTCACTAATGTTAACTTCACCAAAATGTCTAAACGGAGCCGCTATTTTCAGTATGCTATCTGTGCGGGAAACAAATTACGATCGCAAAGCATATTTTATAGTACCGTAAAGAATTTGCAGTTTGAAATGTTGGCAAACAAAGAAACAAATGCTAGGGTAGTGATGAAAACAAACAAATGCTAGGGAAGCGATAAAATTGAACAAATGCTAAGGAAGCGATAAAATTGTGCGACAAGCAGCCATGATTGGTTGAAAGACGCCCTTTCGTACCGTTTTATTGGTCAAAAGTAGTATGACGTAGTAAAAGTGTAATAGTCGTAATAATTCAGTTGTGTTGTATATTATTAACTCATTTCTGAGAAGGCGTATATAAATATAAGAATTCTGACTAAGCTGTCTTACTTCTTTTGTAAATTGTGTTATTACTGTTGTAAATTCATTTTAATTTAATTTTAGTTCCTTGCTTCTATTTACTTGTATTTTTATTTCTGGTGATATGAAAGAAACGGCTCATTGACCTTAACTGTAACAGAATAAATAAATAAATAAATAAATAAATAAATAAATAAATAAATAAATAAATAAACATTAGTAAATAAATAAATACCAGTAAATAAATAAATAAAAACGGTACGAGTAAATAAATAAATAAATAAACAAATAAATAAATAAATAAATAAATAAATAAATAGAAATCGGTTCAGGAATTATCGCGTAAAAATGATAACAAACATACAGGCAAACAATAAAAAATTTCAAAACTGAGATTTTGGTCTCAGGACAGTTCATTATACTCGCACATGCCAACACCAATTATTTTTGTAAATGCCAAAATTACCAAAAATATCTGTACGTTACAGTTTTATTATTAGTATAGATGATGATGATGATGATGATTATTATTATTATTATTATTATTATTATTATTATTATTATTTGCTACTAAAAACTCAAAAGGAAGATAGCAATGGCCAAGGAAGCTTTTAATAGAAAAGAGAGCATCTTCTGCGGACCTCTGAAAAAAAAACTAAGGAAGAGACTAGTGAAGTTCTTTATATGGAATGTGTCATTGTATGGGGCAGAAACATGGACATTACGACGAACTGAAGAGAAGCGAATAGAAGCATTTGAAATATGGATATGGAGAAGAATGGAACGTGAGAAGTGGGAAGACAGAATAAGAAATAAAGCTGTGTTGGAAAGAGTGGGTGAAGAAAGAATGATGCTGAAACTGATCAGGAAGAGGAAAAGGAACTGGCTGGGTCACTGGCTGAGAAGAAACTGTCTACTGAAGGATGCACTGGAAGGAATGGTGAACGGGAGAAGAGTTCGGGGTAGAAAAAGATATCAGGTGTTAGACGACATTAAGATACATGGATCATATGAGCAAACAAAGAGAAAGGCAGAAAATAGGAAAGACTGGAGAAAGCTAAGTTTGCACTGAAAGACCTACCCTTGAGCAGAACACTAAATGAATGAATTATCATTATATTATTATTATTATTTTTATTATTATTATTATTACTATTAATATTTGTTTCTTGCTTTCTCTTCTTTCCTTTCGATATCTTCTAGCATCCCGCATTTGTAATGACTGCGTAGCCAAAACCAAAATTTGCAATCCACTTAACAGCCTTGATGTTTTTACCAACAAGTAACATTCCGTGGTACCAGACAACGCTACAGATATCCAAGACTTGAACAAATACGCAGTTGCTGTAGGAGTATGCTATAGCTCCAATACCCTCGTTCGTAATCGAAACCGGTCCATTTATTTGGTAGCTGCGTGTTTAATGTAGTGTGAGTCACTAATAGAAGGCGGTCGGTTATTGGAGGGATATCTATGTAGCCATAAAGACATAATATCACAGCGAGTGAGTGGGAAGTGCCATCGTGTGGGTCGTGAGTGGACGTACAGGAGCCAAGAGCTTTGAAGTGTTGCTATAGTAACTCATACCTAAGCCACGCTCTTAGTTTAGGATTTCATCTCAAGTACCTATGCCTTGAACAAGAGTCATAATGTCTCCCACTTATCTTTCCATCAGCCCATCAGTCTGTCCCAACAATGGCCAAATGTAACATAGTATACAGACTGTTCGCATAGTCAATTCGGGAATCATCTCTTCATGATACCCGGTGCAGGCATAGCTGCCCGGAGATCGAAACTTTAGCACACGTCTTGGGATTCTGTGAACAGGGATTGCTCTTGAGGAACTCTAGACACCATCTTATAAGGTCCAAAATTGCTGCCGCATTAAGAAATAAGGGCTCGACAGAAGAAGAGGAAAATCGAAAAATCGAAAGAGGAGAATTGGGAGGACAAATTTAAAAGGTACGCAAACGCGTCCTTGCAAGGGGTTGGGGGCTATACGAAACTAAATATGTGAGCTCCAAGCCTGTTGGCCACTAGTCTCACTCCGGGTTACGCTGCTCCACTGAAGGAGTTCTAGAAAATTTTGAAAGGGAAAACCGAAAATGGACGTAACCTCTTAGGTACCACATACGCGAGGGGGACGGAAATGTGATCAAGTGATCACGGGACGGGACGAGGAGGCTGGTGTAAATCTGCACATTGAAATGAACGGTATCACTTCGCAGTGCTGGAGGAGTCGAGAAGACTCTGTCGTCTGTTGTTCGATGACAAGGCAAGTGAAGACCGCCAGGAGAGACGTCGTGAATTCTGAATCTGCAATTTGGAAGGTTCCCTGTCCTTTAGCATTGCGACTACATGAGTGACCTTGCACATGTATTTAGTAATTTTATAAACTCTGAACTAGGGCATTAAGTCGTTTGTTAGAAGGGTATATAGGGGAAGGGCATATAGGTCCGTGGCCCATTTCTTTTAGGGCTCATCCCGACATTTGTCTTAATGCCTTAGGAAAACCATGGAAATACCTTAGGCAGGATGAGTTGTCTCAATATAAGAGACTAGCCAATTTGGCTTTTAAGTAATAGATCGATTGACTTATTGATTTATGATAGATGTAATTATTAATTAATTTAGAATAATTAAGGGGTCATGGGAATGTGAATGCAGATCCGTGGCCCATTTCTTTTAGGGCTCATCCCGACATTTGTCTTAGCGCCTTAGGAAAACCACGGAAAACCCTTAGGCAGGATGAGTTGTCTCAATTTCAGAGACTAGCCAGCTGGCTAGTCTCTGAAGAAGAAGAAGAAGAAGAAGAAGAAGAAGAAGAAGAAGAAGAAGAAGAAGAAGAAGAAGAAATCTCTTGTATAGCTGAAAATGGGTCAACGAGACGAGTCGATATTTTAGCGTACAATGCTGACACTAAACGGGGCATCATTGTGGACCCTACGATACATTTTGAAGTAGGATATCATCAGTCAGCCGAGGTCCACCATGAGAAGAAATCAATCTATGAGCCTACAGTCAACTATTTCAAGCTGAAATATGTCTTAATTCACGTTGAGGTATTCGGCTTGCTCATAGGTGCTCGAGGGACTATACCAGCTTTTTTCGAAGAATTTCGATGGAAATCTGCTCTGCCAACATCTCTGAGGGATGACATTGTGATAATTGTGTTTAAAAAATCCTGTCAAATTCTGATTAATCACATGGTGCCCCAGCGAATAGGGATTATAAAGAATGGACACTGAGCGAATTTTCCTGTGTTTAGTTCTACTTTCAAGCGCTAGAGGTTAGTGTAATTTAGCATAGGCTAAGATAATAATTGAGAATAGACTTGAGACACAGGATTCAAACATCGCCTACCTTATTGCATAATCCAGTAACGCTTTGCTTCAAATAAATTCAAGTTAACAGCTTTTCCTTATTTCTCAGTGACGAACTAGTTGTAATAATATTTTTTTATATTATACAATAATATAATACATTATAAAATTATGTATCAAATTCGTTTAATATTTGTATGCAATATAATATAGGTATATGGTTTTACTTCTCATAAGAGTTTTGTTTTTCCATTTTCAGTGCTATCAAATCATTACATATTTTAATTGTTGTTGGGGTCAACGTCTCAACTCTCATTATAAAGGAACTCTAAAGTCTAGACATTACAGTTAATGACGGATTTAATATTTTATGGATCCAATTTATTTTGAGTACATAATGTACCTAGATGTATTAATTATGTGTGTTATATTTCCGCTGTATCGACTGCTAACTGGTGTGATGTCAGCGCCAACTCTAGAGAGGAAGCAGAATCTCACGCTCAAACTGGTTTGAAGGTCATTGAAATCAGTCCGGCTACATCAAAGGTACCGACGCGAAGTGTCCATTCTTTATAATCCCTATTCGCTGGTGCCACATTAATAGCAATTATAATTTTTCATGCTCTTTTCTTTGTTTCTTCTTTTTAAATTTAATTATCTACGCATGCTTGCATATGTAGTCTATAGCCTATTTATTTTTTTGAGGATATACTGAGTCCGTAAGGGCTACCCTCAATGGAGGGCAGTTTGTAATTAATTATTTAGGAATAATAATGTTTCATTAGAATTACTTTGTAATAGTGTTGCCAACTAGCCGCTACTTCACTAGTACGGCCGGAAATTTGGAGGATCTCAACATTAAACCGGTGACCGGTATCAACCTCTTACTGGCCCTATTTGTGCTCGGTAATTTTATTAAATGAGTGTGAGAACTTGTGAGAACAGCTTTTATCATATATGCTAAAACGATTTTTCTCTATTTCGTGGGACATTTTAACCGTGAATTCAGAACAGCTGAAGATAATATGGGAATTTTTAAGTAGGAAATTCTTCAGTCTAAATACTTGATGTTGTACATCAAAAGTGGAAGAAATTTTAAGCATAGACAAATAAATTTTAAATATTAAACAAAAACTAAGGTTGCAACTAAATGAAGATATGCTCTTTGATGAACTATGCTTGTTAAATGTCGCGGATTCTTTCTTTGTGAAAGAAGCACATGTGACAAGTTTTATAAAATAGTGTAAATATTTTCAGGATAGGGATGCCTCAGAGAAATCTCTACAAATAAGAATGGTAATTCAACACGTGTTTGCTATTCCTGCAAGCAATTTTTTTTGTGTGTGAAGCGTGCATTCAGTATCATGAATACCTTGTGGAATAATAGAGGAATCGTTTAGCTGTGAAAATAGTAAAAGATGAATTGTGTACTTGGGAAAATCTTAAATTTAGTTGTGTAAAAATTGTATCGCTTTATAGGAAAAGAAAAACAAGTTCTTAAGGGTATGGTATCAAGCTGTAAATACAAAATTAAAAAGTGCATTTTTGAACACTGAAGCAAGATTGTTTCTCTATTTATTATTATTATTATTATTATTATTATTATTATTATTATTATTATTATTATTATTATTATTATTATTATTATTAGGCCTGTTATTATTTTGCTCATATCTAGGTTTCCCAGACATATTGGAAAAAAATACGGGACACTTATCAGTTATCACTAAGTAAGTTTAGTATGCGCAATCAAATATGCCAATCTTTCAAAGTGTGGTTTACTATACAAACACTTTACTAAGGGTAAGTAAAAAATAGTAAACAAAATTGTTAGGGAGCATATTTGCGTTAAGTTATAACTTCTTTATGTAAGTTGCCTTGAAATTGTTTTTTAATATGTTATTACAGAAATAGCTACAAAATACATTAGTCATGGCCTTGCAAAGTTTTTCCCTGAAGAATGAATTCCACTTAACAATAACTGTTTATTTTGAATAATAGTGTCATGAAAAGCAACACAATCCTCACTGAAGAATGATTTTACAACAAGCATTGATTTTAGTGTTTTTACAGACAATTTATTTTTCTCATCAGTCCATAGAGCGCTTATGCGAGAAAATAATCTTTCCACACACGCATTTGTTCCAGGGATATACATAATGAACTCCACTACCCTTTTCAAATTTGAGAGTTCTCCTTCAGTACTTTTAAAACGATCCTCCCAGACTTCATCTAAACGTTTGTTATTGCCATCACTCGCCTTGAGAAATTAATAACTCACAATAATATTGTTTCATAATAGTCCATCTACAGTCACCTGCAATGATGAAGTGCGATGTTTGTAATTTGTAATATGGAACAGACATTGTAACTTTTACATTTTTTCTCAGTTTAGAATTCTAAAATACGCGACGGAAAGCTGTCCTGAAGACTTTTCTTGGGACAACGGGACGCATTAGCTAAAAACGGTGGGAACCCTACTCAAATCATATAGCAGGTTCTGTATTTAGTACATTATATATAGGCCTATTCATTTGTGATTAGATTTGTTGGTTGATTACACAGTTTTATTAATGAATTTATTATTTCATTTTGTTTATTATAAATATTTTCGTGAATTATAATTTCTATATTATTGATTATTATATCTGTGTTAATAATAATCAGTGTTAATGTCTATAATTGCAATTATAGTTATTATTATTTTTATGCTCGACCATGCCGAAATGTAGTAATTATATACCTGGTAGCAGTCCTTTAATGCAAGTCATTAAAGTACACCTACTCATTAAAGTACAGGTCTTCAGTCAATGACAAGTCAGCTTTGTACCGTTATATCGATTATTCTCCGATATGCAATCGACAGACAATTAGCGGAAAGTCACGGAGGCTGGAAATCCAATACTGTCGCAGAAGTTTATGTTCTGTTACTATAATAATTAGCGTTAATTGTAAATAATATTCAAGTAAATTCAATTTCTCATCTCGTTTTTCAATTCTAAATCAATTTCCAGGTTATATCAGACTAATGTTCATTCTTATTCTGTGCTAAGGTCAATGACATTCGGCCTCGGAAAAAATCAATACTTTTGCGTCTGCGCACATCTCACAATTCAGGTCAGTTCGCACATAACCATAAAAAGACCTAATTTTCAATACTTTCAAGTTAGAAATATGGTCGAGCATGTAAAGTCGTATGAAACTTGCCTATAATGGTAATTAAAATCCTCGTATGAAAATTATGAAACTCGCTTGCGCTCGTTTCATAAACAATCATACTTGCGTCTTAATTACTACCATTATAGGCTCGTTGCATAATGTACTATTATTGATATAGAAAATATTTTATTTCCAAACTTGTGTGTGTAAAATGCCCGGTAATTTTATTTATCAGAGTTGGCAACCCTACTTTGTAAAGATGGAATTTCAACACAAATATACAGAAACCTTAGTTCATTTTAGCACTCGGGCGCGATGTGTAATGTCTTACTGTGGATTCCGACTCGGGTCAAATTTGGAAATGAATTGCATGCAATTAATAAAGTAAAAGAAGCTGCGTGGGCTAGCTCTCTCGACCGGGAGTGTTGCTCCCAGCAGGGCACACGGCACATCATCTCGCGGCGGGGCATTGGTCTCCGCAGAACCGCCATTTTCACGACCGTTATGAGAAGACACTTGATTGCCATCCATGTTTCTGTCAGCTTGTAACATTACTAATTTATTTTTAACATGACTGGCAGGCGAAGGAATCTTTATTATATTCACATAATATATCATCGCAAGTACATTCAATGCCTTGACATTGACACTTTCCTCTAAAGCAGTCTTTGACCCATTGCTATGAAGCACATTCCAAGGATTTTAGTTGGTTGTCAATCGCTTGGCAGTAGCAGCAGCAGCAGCAGCAGCAGCAGTAGTAGTAGTAGTAGTAGTAGTAGTAGTAGTAGTAGTAGTAGTAGGTCCAGTAGTCAGTGGCGCCAACTTATATTGGCCAATGGGGTCCGAGCTCACCCAAAAATTATTATTATTATTATTATTATTATTATTATTATTATTATTATTATTATTACTTACTTTTAAGGAACCCGGAGGTTCATTGCCGCCCTCACATAAGCCCGCCATTTATCCCTATCCTGAGCAAGATTAATCCAGTCTCTATCATCATACCCCACCTCCCTCAAATCCATTTTAATATTATCTTCCCATCTACGTCTCGGCCTCCCCAAAGGTCTATTTCCCGCCGGCCTCCCAACTAACACTCTATATGCATTTCTGGATTCGCCCATACGTGCTACATGCCCTGTCCATCTCAAACTTCTGGATTTAATGTTCCTAATTATGTCAGGTGAAGAATACAACGCGTGAACCTCTGTGTTGTGTAACTTTCTCCATTCTCCTGTAACTTCATCCCTCTTAGCCCCAAATATTTTCCTAAGCACCTTATTCTCAAACACCCTTAATCTGTGTTCCTCTCTCAAAGTGAGAGTCAAAGTTTCACAACATTATTATTATTATTATCTGTTGTGAAACGTGCTGAATTGGTTATTGAAATCAATAACAGATCCTTTTAAAGGAGTAAGGATGCATTGCTGGTGTGCACTTCATTCATCTCTCCTACCACTAATAGGGTACCATGTAAGAACAGTGTTGAAAGTTGGACTTTGAAGATTTTTGTGACAAGTTTGTAGGCGATGTGTAGTCAGGAGAAACATTTGCGACACACCGTGCTACATAATGGAGAGACCACGTATATATTTTTATTTTCGAAAGAAGTCAAGTTAAAAAAATGTTAACATACGGTACCTAATTATAACGTTCTATTTAATTGCTATAATTGACTAATTATGCAGAACAGCTACGCACAAAATATTGCGGAGATTTTTTGTTTATAGTTACTACTATGGGAAAGGAATTTTTATTTGATGGTTGAAATTGATATTCACAGAAAATATTTAAAAAATGTTACCTACAAGTAGGCTAAATGGAACTCACTATACAGCCTATACTAACCACATACAGGAAGCCTACATTTAGGGTTGCCAACCTTTTTTTAAAGAAAATACGGGAGACTAAGGAATCGACAAAATTTCACATAGAAAATAGACAAATTATTCAGTTCAGTTACTAAAAAACAACTATGTATGTATGTATGTATGTATGTATGTATGTATGTATGTATGTATGTATGTATGTATGTATGTATGTATGTATGTATGTATGTGTGTGTGTATGTATGTATGTATGTATGTATGTATGTATGTATGTATGTATGTATGTGTGTATGTATGTATGTATTTATTCACACTGCAAATGGGTATGTACTCGGTGGCAGTGGTAAATAATTACACTCAATAATGTCAATTGATAATAAACACATTTAATAAAAAATAAAATTAATAATAATAATAATAAAAATAATAATAATAATAATAATAATAATAAAAATAATAATAATAATAATAATAATAATAATAATAATAATAATATTCTACACTTCGGCATTTAGGCTTAAATTAAGAGTATTTTAAGGCAGGTTTTTTCTCGCGTAATAATTGAAGTAG
Organism: Periplaneta americana; assembly: GCF_040183065.1. Lineage (NCBI taxonomy): Eukaryota > Metazoa > Arthropoda > Insecta > Blattodea > Blattidae > Periplaneta > Periplaneta americana. The sequence goes on along the minus strand of NC_091132.1, from coordinate 44,220,940 downwards.
ACTGCAGTTTTGAGCTCTGATTTGTTAAATGTGTCGTGCTCATGTTTCGAACATCTGCACAATTATTGTTCATGAGATGAAATACCATCTTTGTATGTGCATTTTTTTCTCTCTTGTACAGAGGAGAGACCAGAAGGCTTACACTGCAGCTAAAACAAAACTACTCACTTTTTCAAAATTCGTAAAATTAACATTGTTTGATTTGAGCACTAAACCCATTTCTGGCAAGCATTACTTTCTATAAACACTGCATGTTTTAATGCATATCTTGAACAATAAAATTCATCATATAAATCATTCACGGCCAAAATCAAATGTTTAGAATAAAAAAATTACATTACGCAAAAATAAGGAAGAAAATTGTTCGAAGAGAAAAATAATACGGGAACCGGGAGATTGTTAAAAATTAGAGAAAAATACGGGAGATCCCGGGAAATTCGGGAGAGTTGGCAACCATAAGTACACTTCAAAATTGTTCTCAGATCTCCATTTTGTTATTTTTAGCATTCTACTATATATATATATATATATATATATATATATATATATATATATATATATATATACTATCCTTAGTCATATCAATATTATGAAAATGTATATCATTACATGGAAGGGAGGATTTACGATATTTTTTTATGTGAACTTATAACTCAAGTGTTTTGAGCCCAACCAATTTTTTCAAAAGTTGGCGCCACTTGTGGTAATAGTGGTAGTGGTAGTAGTAGCAGGAGTAGTAGTAGTAGTAGTAGTAGTAGTAGTAGTAGTAGTAGCAGGAGTAGTAGTAGTAGTAGTAGTAGCAGGAGTAGTAGTAGTAGTAGTAGTAGTAGTAGCAGGAGTAGTAGTAGTAGTAGTAGTAGTAGTAGTAGCAGGAGTAGTAGTAGTAGTAGTAGTAGTAGTAGTAGTAGCAGGAGTAGTAGTAGTAGTAGTAGTAGTAGTAGTAGTAGTAGTAGCAGGAGTAGTAGTAGTAGTAGTAGTAGCAGGAGTAGTAGTAGTAGTAGTAGTAGTAGTAGCAGGAGTAGTAGTAGTAGTAGTAGTAGTAGTAGTAGTAGCAGGAGTAGTAGTAGTAGTAGTAGTAGTAGTAGTAGTAGCAGGAGTAGTAGTAGTAGTAGTAGTAGTAGTAGTAGTAGCAGGAGTAGTAGTAGTAGTAGTAGTAGTAGTAGTAGTAGCAGGAGTAGTAGTAGTAGTAGTAGTAGTAGTAGTAGTAGTAGTAGTAGTAGTAGTAGTAGTAGCAGGAGTAGTAGTAGTAGTAGTAGTAGTAGTAGTAGCAGGAGTAGTAGTAGTAGTAGTAGTAGTAGTAGTAGTAGTAGTAGCAGGAGTAGTAGTAGTAGTAGTAGTAGTAGTAGTAGTAGTAGTAGTAGTAGATTCTCTTACAGTGGTCGACAATGATCTCATAAAACGCAGACCGCAAAACGCAGCAAAGGGGAAGGGAAGGTAGAAGGAGGGAAGTATAGGAAAAGGCGGGTATAACATTAAGCCTCAGGCTGCAGTGCAACGCTTCGGGCCCCTCCTCCGTACGAGAGAGAGAGAGAGAGAACACTTTCACCATTGCAAGTTTTCACAACGCAGAGACGGACAGTAAATATACCCGAACTAAGGAAAAGTTCAATGAAGTTTGGGTCAAGGTATTCATTTCTTTTTCATTTCTGTTTGATGTTATTTCTTTTTCTGTTATTTTATACATAATTAAACATTATTATGGATGTGCAATTAACCCATTAAAAATTAGATTCAAGTTGCATTTAGTCAGTTTTAACCGAGACCATTTCTGTTCCTTTTTTACAATTATTAATATTATTTTCGTAATAGAATAGTTATTGTTAGAACATTTTACTGTTTTTGTAGTTTCCTTATGATTGTTAGTCGTTTCCATGCACTTATCTTTTGAGTAGACATTTTTCTTAAATTGCTAAATTATAACATTTTTTTCAGCGAGTTATATTTTGATTGTATGTTTTTTAAATTTTCTATATTATTACTTGTAATGTTAATTACACGTTTTCCCTTCCACGTCCTATTCTTACTGTTATTGTTTTATTTGTAGGATTAATATCTGTGCAAATCATATTACAGTATTTAGTATGACTAGGAATAAAACGTAACATTTGTCACCCTACATTTTCTAACTCTGAAGATGTGGGCTTCAAAATGAACTCTGTATCGCCTTTAGGTGAATGATTGAAAGATCCGAATTTCTATGAACATTTTAAAGAACTGAAGATTATAGTAGCAATTATTTCTGTAGCAATTAATCTACGGTCGTATTTAGTCTGCTACAAGAGTTTAGTTGCAATTTTTACCCCGTAATGAAGTATTTTAGTTAAAATTTATCAAGTTTGAATGTATTAAAAGTCTTTAAAGATAATCTAAAAAAAAGGCATCAAGCATGTTTTCTGCGTTTCTCGAGGATATGCCCTAACATATTCTGATGACGTCCATTATTTTTTGCAGTTTCCGAAGAAAAAGTGGTGGCGGATAAATGTTCACAATTAAATAACATATCGGCCTTAAGAATATGACTGTAGCACGATATTCCTGATATATAATGTTATTTAAAAAAAACGATTTATCAATTTTTACTCATAAACAAATACATTCAGAAATAAAATTTCAGGATTCTATGGTGCACAACGTAAAGTAAAATCAACTGTTGCACTGTACAACATTATCATAAACCTAACATTACCACCATTATGTCATAAAATGTGAAAATAAAATCATTGATATTGCTTATACCGTATTATAGTTTTGAAGGTGTTATGGTGACGACTGAATTTTTTTTAATTGTTTAAAAGGAAATAACGAAAAACTCAAAACATTTATACCTTTTCCAGTTTTTTATTCCTTTACACTGAATTGTTCATTGTCTTTACGGCAGGTGTCAGCAGTGTTGCTCGTTCTGGCGGGAGTTTCTGAGAGCGCACCATCTATCGGCAGACTTTCAGAAGCTCAGTGGGAGAGTTACCACGAAATGGATCATCGTGTAAGAATAATTCCATTATTTACCTTATCACAATATGACTTTTATTATAAGTTAAAGCGACAATAAATAATTAAAAAAATAAATAAATAACACATTGATCTTATTCTTATTTTAAGAAACGTTTATTTTTCAAGTTTTAAAATGTTAATTTACTTTTGTAGTCTAGTATTTGCTCGACAATTTGACTTTTAAATTAGATTATTATATAATATAAATTATTTAAATAAAACCACAATTCAAGATATGCAATAATATAATTATTCAATATAAAGGGGCAACAAAAAATCATTGCATTATTACCATAAATCTGCATTACACTACCACATAAAAATACGAGTAATATAAATAAATAAATAAATAAATAAATAAATAAATAAATAAATAACAATCCACAGTAGGACAGAAGCAAATGATACACAAAAGCTCCTATTAATAGTTGGTGATTTGTAGGGGGAGCTGTTCTGGGGACAGGTTATGAGAATGCCTACAGGAAATCTACATACACAGAGAACGTTAATGCAATCAACTAATATGGATGAGAACGAGTCAAATTGCGAGTGAAGGTGTAACATTTCACATTTTATGGACATTTCGCTATAGCTTGACTTTTCAGGATGATGATGATGATGATGATGATGATGATGATGATGGTGGTGACGACGACGACGATATAGCATAATTATATTAGCATGGGATTTATTGATCGTAACTGAATTAGTTACTTCAAATTTTTATATAGAAAATCTGAAATTGTACAGACGAACTCTAAAGTAATTTACAGTACGAGAAAATAGGATGACTCTAAAAAATCTTCGTCATTCATAATAACAGTGAGTAAATTTAATACGAATTCGCAAAGCTAGAACATTTTATTTTTCTCAACAAAATTTGAGAATACGATTTTATTATTTTTTTATATTGCTGCCTTCATTTCAAGGCAGCCAAATGACAAAGTTAGTTTGATAACAATTTGAAATAGGATGACAAAATTACAAAAATTATTGCCAACAATGAAAAAAAATATATAAGCCAGCATCAGATTTTTAATGCCACCCGATTTTCTATCGATATTTCCGGTCTTTTCTCCTGGTAGTAGCTTAAAATGTGTACAGTAGTGGCCAAAAAAAAAAACCGGACAGATGCGACGGAATAATCAAAGTCTCCGAAATGAGCCACTGCGCATGCCACGCCCGCATTCACAAGATAGCGAGTAATCTATTGAAATTTTTGTAGTTTCTACTGCTGACGTAGCCCATTTCGAAATCCATTAGAAAATAAGTTGGTAAAATTCATGTTCTGGGAATAATAAGTTAATAACTACTAAAATATCGCTGCAATCGAAAAGTATTGGGAATAAATTTGAATAAGGAAGAAAAATAAATTTCCTTCCCAGGCAGGACAGTCTTAGTTACCAGTATAACGTGCTGTCACTGTGAACAAGGCTATGAAATCAGCTACAAGGATCGGTCCGGTTTTTTTTGTCACTACTATACAAAATACAAGACAAGTCTATTTACAAACAAATCATACCTAACATAAACAAACTCAAAATAACACAGACATAAATACGAATATATCAAAATGCCCATCGATCCCTTCAGCGCTGATAAGTCAGTCTGCTTAATGGTATCACTGGATATGCCCAACTTGTGATACATCTTCGCGAAACACGAGGTTATACTCGTAGTTCCACGAGCACCAATCAAAAGTCGAGGTTAAGGTATTTATTTCTCTTTGTAAAATGGCACTGTTGGCGGGTAAATATTCCTTTCATTGTTAACTTCCGTAGGTTGAGCTTGACTGGCTACAAAACGGATGGTTGAATATGATTAATTCGACAATTCACTCGATTGTTGTGAATTCCATAGTTGTTTCGTATAGAATTTTTTTTTCGATAATTAACTACAAAATTATATTTTTCTTACACATTTATCACAAAAAACTGTTACAAATCACGCCACTCTTGTCAATTCTTTAATACTGTACATTAGGATGCATAATTAAACTGTATCAAATTTTGACAGATGATTCAGTTCCAAAACGCAATTATAAGAACAATTTACGAATTATATAACCACAATATTATCAAAATTACTATCGGATCAGAACATACCGAATGGAAACCGATAAACTGTGGAGTTCGTCAAGGATGCCCCCTTTCACCACTTTTATTCAATATATCTTACATCAACTCCATCATCAGACATTGGCGACTAACAATTCATGGAAACATCCCTATCTTCCGAAATTGTACTCTAGATATATTATTATATGCAGACGATCAGGTTCTTTTTGCTACAAATGAAGACGAGCTGCAATACACAATATATCATTTAAATATAATAGCACAAAATTTCAATATGAAAATTTCCCTAAACAAAACAAAAATTATGGCGTTCCAAGGTAAATAGCCAGTTAGGAGTAAAATTTGCATCGGAACCCATACGTTAGAACAGGTAAACTCATTTAAATATTTAGGTTATAATTTGACATATTTACCTGTTACTGATCTGAAAATATTCAACATTTTAATGGGGCCTTAAAAACCATCAATCAGGTTTTCACAGCCACGAAAACCCAAGAACATACCAGATTAAAAGCATATAAAGTTCTATCAAGACCTGTCTTCATGTATGGTAGTGAGCCTGGACTATCCGAAACTCAGATGTTCAACGCCTATTCTAAGGAGGACTGGCGGCTACAGCTTGGTTGACCACAAAAGGAATGAACTAATTACAAAAGAATTGCAAATTACACCTATTTATGAACATCTCAACCACTATCGACAAAAATGGCTTAACCATGTCAATAGGATGGATCGTTCCAGACTCCCAAGACAAATTCTTCGCTACATACCACATGGAAGACGATCTTTGGGACGCCCCCTGAAAAGATGGATGGAGACTGTAACAGGCCACTAGGCCTAATACCTGCAAGGACGATGATGATGATGATGATGATGATGATGATGACGACGAATTAATCTGTAAAGAATCAAGTTCCTAAAGTCGTATGATTTGTAACAATTGTGATAAAATCGTAAGAATAATGCTATTTTTAGTTAAAAATGTAAAAACCAAATCTGTACAAAGCAATTACCAACACATTTTTAGCTTCAGAATACTAGCTAATTAAGGAAATGATACTTCTGAATAGTTCATTCTCTGTTTGTAATATTCTTTTACCCTTAAAACTATAGAAAAAAGGTATTTTACTAACAATTTCAAATTAGTGTAACTCTATAAGAAATATTGAGATTAGGACACAATGTTCATATGACATTTTTGCTCGGAATTGCTTCGGAAATAAGCTCCGTAAATGGCGGTAAATCCTCGTGATTACTCTATACATAATGCACATTACACGGCACTACGATCGATAAAGAAGATTTGCTTGGTAGTATGTCTCTGAACTGAAGTTTTTATATGTCTGCGGTTTCATAAAAATGATTTGAAATATTTGTGCTATGTTACTTTATTATTTTTAAATATTATATGTTGAATCATAGTTGTGGTTATAAGAATAATATCCAATAACATAGACCCGTCCAAAAGGTTAATAATTGAGTTTTTTATCATATTAGGTTTATCATGATGTATTCGTATGTTCGTAGACCTGGAGTCCGGAAATTAATTATAACGTAAAGTTTCATTTTCCGTACTGGTTTGGAGTACGGAAAGAAGTAAAATTCATTGTATTATAAAACAAATATATTTTTTCACCTCTATGTTTTTGTATATAGAATTAGCTTATAAAATTAAAAATAGAAAAGCTGCAAGCAGTGTTACATACTTTAATATAGGTCAATATAGAAATTAAAATTTATTTCAAGTTCAATTTAAAATGTTAATGGAAGATATATTAATACGCTGAACATAGTACGAATGTAATCCTCCGTATGCTATTCCAGGGTCCCGGCACGTACGCCTTCGGCTACGATGTCGAAGATCCCGCCAACGGTAACATGCAGTTTCGGCAGGAGGAGCGCCATCCCAACGGTACGGTGACTGGCAGTTACGGCGTCGTGGAACCCAATGGGAATATCCGCGTTGTCCACTACGTGTCCGATGACAAGGGCTACAGGTTGGTAGCAACGAATAGTTGACACAGCGATATTTATTCTTTTTTCAATATCCTTCTTTTATTTTCTTCTCCTCCGCTTATGAGGTAAGCTCGTTTATAAGTCGTGTGTAAATTTCTGACTAACAGGTAATAAGTTTGCTGATGATATGGCGTTGTTAGCAGAAGAGGAAATGATACTAAAGGATATACTACTGGAGCTAAATGACAGCTGTGAGCAGTACGGAATGAAGATAAATGCAAAAGACGAAGAGCATGATCATAGAAAGAAAAATACAGAAGCTAAACTTGCGAATTCTAAATGAGGCAGTAGAGCAAGTGGAGAGCTTCAAATATACTATAAGCAGTAACATGAGCTGCTGCCAGGAAGTCAAAAGGAGGATAACAATGGCCAAGAAAGCTTTTAAAACAAAAAGAAGCATTTTCTGCGGTCCTCTTGAAAAATAACTAAGGAAGAGACTAGTGAAATGCTTTGTATGGAGTGTGGCACTGTATGGGGCAGAAACATGGACATTAAGACGAAGTGAAGAGTAGCGAATAGAAGCATTTGAAATGTGGATATGGAGAAGAATGGAAGGTGTGAAATGGACAAACAGAGGAAGAAATGAAGATGTGTTGGAAAGAGTGGATGAAGAAAGAATGATGTTGAAACTGATCAGGAAGAGGAAAAGGAATTGGTTGGGTCACTGGCTGAGAAGAAACTACCTACTGAAGAAGGCACGGGAAGGAATGGTGAACGGGAGAAGACTTCGGGGTAGAAGAAGATATCAGATGATAGACGATACAGTAAAACCCCGATTATCCGTCACCCTATTAACCGATTGGTGGATTATCCGTCTGTCTTTCTCTTTCGCAGAAAAATAGATGAAGTACTGTACATTATATTATTATTTTCTACAGAGTGTTTTTTATAAACCTTTACCCTTACGCATTATGGCCTACTCTTCGAGTGGCCGTACTGCTTATCTTCTAGGCAAAATGCCTTCTACAAGTGTCAAAAGAAAAACCTGTTGTCCTACAGAAAAGAAGTGCAAGTAATTGAGTGGTTTTTGGAAAAGAAAAATGTGGTTCATCTCACATCACAATACGAGATATGAATTACAACTGTAAGCGATTTAGGCTAATGAAAATTAAAATATCAACTGTATAAAATTTGTAAATCTACAACATGAGACCTCTACTATTCCTATCTTTCCACAGACAGTCGTCATAAGTTTTCTTGGCCATCTTGGCCGTTGAAAATCAGACATAAGTACAATAAATAATGTTTTAATAAGTGACTTATCGGAAAATCAAACATGAATTGTAAAAAAAAAAGACAGACTTAAATTAGTGAACTTCTGATCCACTACCTAGCGTATTAAAAGAAAAGACCATGGAGGAAATTATGAAAATATTATGTACTTAGTTTATGACAACTTTCTATGGTACGGATTATCAGATTTTTCGATTAACCGTTCACTCCACCCCCCTTCATTACGACGGATAATAGAGGTTCTACTGTATTAAGATATGTGGATCATATTATGAGAAAACGAAGAGGAAGGCAGAAAATAGGAAAGATTAGAGAAAGCTGGGTATACAGTGAAAGACCTGCCCTTGGGCAGAACACTAAATGAATGAATCACTACATACGTCGCGTATAACAATACAACTGTTACGCAGCTACGTCACAGTTTCGTCATTATTTTATTACGAAAGATAACAGAATAACTGAGATTTTCTATTACGTCCGATGATGTGTACCAGTGTGACGCGCTAAGTATCGACAGTACAGTACAATTGGGCATGATCGATTACCACTCTATATTTTGATCAAAGAGTACAGCTACAGCAATATTATTCTAATTATTCTATGCTCTTGTTTTGTTCTTCTTTGGTTACAAGACAACCATCGTCATAAAATGACAATCGATACGAACAGCTCGTAAAAAGCGGCCATTTTTTCTCCACACAACACTTGAACAGGGGGTTTCGTGAGTATAACTACTGTGTAGCAATTTCCATGTATAGCTACATGGTGATTATACATCCATCACTTATGCATGGTTTATTAGTAACGTTTTGTATCCCAACTGTGCATAAGTCTAGTATAAAAATTATGCATGGTTTATTAGTAATACCGTATATATTTATCAGCGTAAACCGAAATCGTGGTCTTAGTGAGTACAATCTTATTTGCTACACGCTGTATAATGTACCTACGTCAGATTGGTGAAGTGGTCATTAAATGGTACGCCCAGAAATTAATGACTGTAACATAAAACTCAATTAAGGACAATTATACAAAAAATTAAATACATAAGAAAACACTTGGATGTATTACAAGGTTCTACGTAATGGACACAAAAAGTAAACAGTTCTGTCTACATGGCAACCATGACGTACAGTCCTAAACGAATAATGAAGACAAATGAATGTGGCTTCTAGTGAATGAATTGTTAGTGTATGCTCACAAGAAGATGTAGTTGAACTATTTGCATTAATTACAGAAACAATTAAATTAATGCAGACAGAACAGCGTACAAGATTACGGAGCTGCTGTTAGGAAATCTGGCCAATTAACTTTCATTTTAATTTCAGCCTTATAAATTAGGAAGGAACAAAGTTTCTACATTTTCTGTCCTTAATCAGGAGGCTTGACGACGAAATTTATACATAACTTTCACTGTTTTCTTTCAACTAATTTTTATCTTCTTCCCGTTCTATTGTGGGAGCAAGAAGTTTCGAAGTCAGAGAACACGAATATTGATTGAGCTTATCGTGACGTATTTTTCATGTAAAAGAGATGAAGTGCATAAGAAATATGTTCGATATACTGATCCAATATTTTTTTCTCTCAGTAAACTTCGCATTAATTTACTATCACAATTAAATCAATGCAGACAAGGACAGGATAAAAGAACAAGAAAATCTGCGACAAAAAAATCGACCCAATTACCATTTAATTCGATTTTAAATTACAATTTAACATGAAAAGAATGTCTAAATTCTTTGTGTTTGCAGTTCAAGATCGCTTTTTCCTTCTTTGACAAATGAACTTTTGAATAAAAAAAACAAATTGAGACTGATTTCCGAAATATGGTCGCATGGAAAAGTTAAAATTCTAAATTGTTTCTTTTATTGTCGTCCTGGTCTTTACTTAAAATAATTTAGACACCACGATGAAAGATTCCGGGCGTAAAATATCGCCCCAATCGGATGTCCGAGAGAGGTATACTGAGAAAGGACATACGAGCTGTTGAGAGCAGAAGTGGTGTAAGTCAAAAATGGGTAATGAGGGTTAAAGTAAACATTCTGTAAAATACAGCGCAAAGCACCAATCAATATTCAATTTATTTAAAATATTAGTAGTCAGTGGACAGCACGAAGGACATATTAACTGCTACTTTGCGCTGTGTTTGACAAAATTTTTACTTTAAACATTACCCAATTTTGACTTGCACCACTTCTGCTCTGAAGGGATCATATTATGAAGCAACCCAACCGAGATAGACGACGTTAAGATATAGGAATCATACGAGGAGACTAAGAGGAAGCAGGAAATAGAGAAACCTGTCCTTGGGGAGAAAACTATGAATAATGAATCTGTTTCTTCGTCAATTGATAACTCGAAACTAAGTAATAATTAAATTAATTTAAAATTTTACTACAGACGATTTTCTTTTTGATGATTCCTTTTATATACGCATATGAAAACTAAAGGGTTATTTGATGAGAAATGTTTGATTCGTTTCATGCTAACATGTCGGCTCTTTCATTTCCATTTATACCAGAATGTGCTGGAATTCATGTGAAATTATGTTTTTAATTGAATTTTGAATTTGTTTCATTATATTAAGGGTTTCCTTAATTTTTTTTTGGACATGTGACACATGCTATTGCTTTAACTACAGCCTTATAATGTGAAAATATTACAATTTTCTCATAGTATTGCAACCACATAAATATGTTTTATAGAGATGTAAAAACTTCTTCAGTTTCACCATGGAAATTTGTTGTGTGTTCACCTACTTTATTGTAAAAAGAGAAAACTGACAAGTTCCACCTGTGTGAGATCCTCCAACTTCATCTGAGACAGAATCGTCAGTATATACTTGATTCCATTCAGTTTACGAATAAATAATAATTTGTATTAGGCCTAATTGTTTCTATTGTAAAGCTTTTGCTTCAGAAGCGAGTGTATATATCTCATTAACATTTTTAAGTCCTGATTGTAACTGATTAACATAGTATCAATTGGATTAATACTAGTCAATATATTTTCTTTTTTTTTTTCTATACTGGAATCTAAATTCTTTTTTAATTTGATTACTTCATGTATAAATCCAGCTTGCGTTTTTAATCTGTGTTTGGAATCTAGTTATCTAGCCCATGTATCACAGTCTGTTTGCCTAATTAATTTTTCGTAAGTTAATATGACTTGTTATACTACCGGTTGTTCTATATGGTTGTGAAACTTGGACTCTCACTTTGAGAGAGGAACAGAGATTAAGGGTGTTTGAGAATAAGGTTTTTAGGAAAATATTTGGGGCTAAGAGGGATGAAGTTACAAGAGAATGGAGAAAGTTACACAACGCAGAACTGCACTCGTTGCATTCCTCACCTGACATAATTAGGAACATTAACTCCAGACGTTTGAGGTGGGCAGGACATGTAGCATGTATGGGCGAATCCAGAAATGCATACAGAGTTTAGTTGGGAGGCCGGAGAGAAAAAGACCTTTGGGGAGGCCGAGACGTAGATGGTAGGATAATATTAAAATGGATTTGAGGGAGGTGGGATATGATTGTGGAGACTGGATTAATTTTGCTCAGGATAGGGACCGATGGCGGGCTTATGTGCGGGCGTCAATGAACCTCCGGGTTCCTTAAAATCAATAAGTAAGTAAGTAAATATGACTTGCTTGTCAAATTCTAAATTTTATTCACTTACAAAGATTCTCGTGGGAGTAGATTAAAAAGTTAATTGTTTTTCTTTCACAATGTTAATAATTTCAAAACAAGTGATTATACAAATTTTGGTCATTTCAGCACAATTACGAGGGCCTGCCAGAAAGTAAGTTTCCCTGGGTCGTTTACAGAAAGAAGACACATTTTCATGTAAAGATTTATTTGAACAGATACAGCAAATGTTGAGTTATTTCTCAACATATTCCCCACCAGAATTGAGACATTCAACAATATCTGTATCTATTCCATGAAATTGTATTATCTTTATGTAAACTACCTTCAGGGAAACTTAACTGCTCCAATAGGAGTAGTTTTAATTGTCTCAGTTATTAAGCGAAGGACTTGACTTTGCATTTTTTCAAGGGATTCCCTTTGTTCTTTGGGTGCTGCTATGAACACTTCTGAACAATATTTTAGTATCGGTGTTATATGCATATTATAGGTCGTGATATGAATGTCCATATAATATTGTTTCATCTCTTCTTATGTTCACAGGGTAACAATAGAGAACAGCAACGCGCACAAAAACGCCAATTCCGACACCAAAGTTGTTCCAAACTTCTTTAACTCCATACCACCATCTCATTTATCTGGAAAGCCACAGGTGTTTGTTCAACTTCGCCCACAACGCACAAATGTTTACTCACAAAGCAATGTACCAGTATATAGGAATCAGTATGCACCTTCACAAACACTACGACCATTTTACCAAGTAACATCAAACAATTATTAGGATGTTGTAAGTAACATTTCAGGAACATTTTTGGGGTTATCAACTCCATTCTTCATATCAGTGATGTCAAACTCAGTCTCTGGTGATGGCTGTTTTTCCAGTTTCCCCGATTCCTGACCTCCGAGTAAACCTAGCTTCAATCTTTGCATTCATTTAATTGATACACAAATGATCGCATGTTTTTTGTCACTTCATCATAGCGGGCCACGTGTAATTAAATAATTATACTTGTGAGGGAAAGGAGCTTCAAACAGTAGCATTGGTTGTAGGTATTTTCCGATCTTTATATATCGTTTTTAGATTATCAGTTTCCTGTTTTGTTTTTGTAGGGGGATATTTTAGAACCTCAAGCATACTATACTAATGTGTAATGAGTAAAGACTGTATTTTTGACAATAGCATCTAAAAATTCCATATTTAAGCGAAACAAACTCGTTATCATTATCGAAATATGTTAATAACCACGAAATATAGTCCCTCTATCGCAAAAACTACAAATATGCACCAAAATTTTGTCCAATATTGTAATATTGTTGGTAAATGTTGTTTCAGTTAATTTGTCATCTCTTGCTACAGCAAAAATTTCTGTATTTTCTCTACGGATATTGTGTATAGGCTACTTACTTTTACCATAGTCTAGTATATACAGTCACGAAGCTCAATACGTAGTAAATATGCATCCATAGATAGTTGCTGACCACTAGGCTCGCTAATATTGCCTCATTACAGACAATGCGACATAGTACCGGCACAGTCTATTGTTCCTAGCACCCTCACAACTCAAGCTTCGTGGCTGTACATATTAGTCTGAGCTTTTACTATGTACGTATAGCTACGGCTATCGAAAAAATATCGATTTTTATAGTATACTTACTGGAAAAAGATTGAAGAACTTGATGTTAATTGTTTGCAAGAACTGTAGTTCCCTACATCTAATGTGGACTATAAGGGGGACTTCTCGGTACACGGAAATATTCACTGACTGCCGCACATCTTCGTACGGACAATGTATGTAGTTTATATGTCCCTATATCGCAAAAACTAAGAAATAGGTATGCACCAACATTTTGTCCAATATTGTATAATAATTAGACTTCGTTGAATTGCCACACGCAGCATGCAATCAGGTTGCCGATGTACGGTAGTCTAGAGGAGGTGAGCGGCCGCCCGGTCTCGTAGTATAAGCAGTTCATGTTAAGAGTTGTGACCGGTCCAAATAGACAAACCAGCTACAGCTAATTTATACCTATGTAAGCACTTGTTTTTGCATTACTGTGGTTGGAATAGTCAAAACTTAACATTTGTTCAGTGCAGACAAGAATTCACTCAAACATACTACAATGAGAGTGTTGCTGTTCCAAATAATTGCCCCTGGAATACCCTTACCCCCGCAGCCAGTCTTGACCCGTTGGGGAACGTGGTTGGATGCTGATAATTATTATGCAGAACATTACGGCAAAATAATGGAGGTAACTGATGGATTGGATAGCACAGACAGTTCCGCTGTTGCAGCTGTAAAAATCATTGCCTTCTGAACAGCTATTGGCAGATATTCTGTTCATTGATTCTAATTTTAAAATCGTGTCCAAAAGCATCATCCTGTTAGAATCGTCTAAACTACACCTCTCAGAAGTCCTTAATATAGCCTAGTGGATAAAGTATCACAAACTATTATCAAAAATAATAATTCACTAATTTCAGAAAAAGTGAAATGTAAGTTGAGAAACATTATTGATAAAAATTCTGCCTATTCACAACTTCGTATTATAAATAATGTACCATCAGGTCACAAGACATCTGAAGTTGGTGTACTAAAAAGTAGTGACTTTCCGTTCTTCAAATATGTACGTATTACATCATGTGATGTTGAACGTACACTTTCCCAAAATGAAAACTGTTTAAGTGACCATCGGAGGAGGTTACTTTGCAGTCGCTCAAAATGCACTTAACTCTTCACTGCAATGCACATATTCAAGGATGATGTATCTTACATTAAATTTTAAGAGTTAATATATCTCACTATAAAATAATTGTGTATTTACATGTTTAGACATTTCCTACTTCAATGATCATTCGTCATACTTCTTGAATGCAGGATACAGGTTTTATTGTAACCGCAGTATACTGCTCAGTGTTTACATTAGAGGCATACTCCACCCGTTACACGCCCTCTTCTCATACAGTCTATACCGCGTGCGCAATAAACCTTGCGATTCTCGTGGCAATTCCACAAAGTCTAATAATAATTCTACAAGCCGTAAGGTCGTATGTTCAGTTCTTGACGTGAGTAATGAATTTCCTCCATTGATGTAATCCTTCTGGTAGCACTATGGTCCTGGGGTTTAATCACCTTCTAACAGAAATTAGTACTAGGGGCATTTCCTTGGGCCTAAAGGTTGCAGATATGTAGAATTGACATCCCTTCTGCCATTAATACGAGTTATTAACCTCCCACTTTCTGAGCCTTCTTGGACTGCAATGGGGTTATCTTTACCTTAATTTTACCAATTTTAATTACATCATGGAAACAACGTTCATCAATGACAATAATGATTATGTTATTCACCGCTAATGTTAGATTACAAGCTATAGCTGTAATTATGTGTTTTGGGTTTCTACAAGAACCAGAAAATATTATGTATAATATACGTACCGATACATAGAGTATCTACAATAACTAAAATGTCGGAAAAAAATAAGATCCTGCAAAGAAAAAAAAATTTGTTTTTTCTAATGATGTTTCTTCTGACTGCTTGGAATAAATATGCGTTTGACACCACTGGTTCATTTTAGTCCATTGAAAGGGATCCCTGAAGAATAGTGAATGAGAGACACATTCATCAACAGTTATTTCTACATATTTTCAAGGAAATAACTGACAAACGAAAGTACAAAGCCTGCATAAATGTGGTTACACTCTCTTTTATTGCTTCAGAGCTTATGATTATATACGTAATATACAAAGAACAATAAGTATGTAAATTAAAATATAATATTTATGGTTATGGAAATTATTATATATTTAAAACATCACAAATATCGGTAAATGTTTTGTCTTGGAGGATTTTTGCAGTCTTCAAGTGTTTTATCGTATTTACTATGTAAACTGTTTTACAAAGTTAATAAACTTGAGAATGTAACATGCGATTTTAATAATGATATATAGATGTCACCTTCTGAAACAAGAGCAATTCTAAGAAAATTTAACATAATATAAAGAGTCTTCCAATAAAACTGTCCTACTTTTAACATACTGTATAACAGCTGCCGCGTTAACGAAGTCATAGCATACGTCTTTTTTCCTATGGTTACAGTTGTTGACAAATAATCACGGAATGTTACACCACAGTCTAGTATATACAGTCACGAAGCTCAATACGTAGGAAATATGCATTCATAGACAGTTGCTAACCACTAGGATCGCTACTTTCGCCTCATCACAGACAATGCGAAATAGTACCTGCACAGTCTATTGTTCCTAGTACCCTCATCACCTCAAGCTTCGTATATACTAGACCGTGGTTACACCACTCCACAACGCGTAGAAATCGTTAAAATGTATTATCAAAACGGATCATCCGTTCGCCAAGCATTCCGTGCGTTACGTGAAATGTACGGTGTGCTAATCGTCCCTGCGATAGAAGAAAATTGCCGCTTTTGAGGCAAAGAGAATCCATTGGAGATTCAAGAATGACCACTTCGTCACCAGAAGATTACAGTCTGGTATGGATTTTGGTACTGCGAAATCATTGATCCATATTTTTTCCAAGATGAAAGAGGAGAGGCCACGATTTCATGATTACTTATGTCTTAAATTTTCCTGACAACTGTGTTATTTACGGCCGGTTTAGACGGTCATAAAATTGTGATCAGGAATAAAACAGGCTGTCATTCCGTGGATACTTATTTCTTAATGGCTCTTAGTTTAGACGGCCATGACATCTCATAACCTCTGCAACGTGAAATATTTATTTAACCTAATGTAAATTTGTGTTATCGTAGAAAAAAACATTGTATGCTACACTTTCGTAAAGTTATCTTTTTTTTTGGCCCCAGTGTCTGCCAAAATGAGAACCTATACGAACTTGTAGTATAAATAATTATTGTTTGTCTGGCCATTTTCCGCGTTTTCTACAGTTTAACCACATCCCTGCCTTCCTTGTTTTTCGAAGGACATTGTCATTGGTAGACAGTGTATGCGGGATGACTTAAGAAGTGAAGTTGTTTCGTATCAGAGTATATGGCACGTGCCGCGCCGTCCGTCTTTTGTGTACCTGGCAAGTACAGCAGCGTACAAAACGAAGGAACCCCGTTCATAGTGACATTACAACGCAATGTGTGCAGTTGTGTTATCCTGCTCAAGTATTTAGTACGAGTTGAATAGTGTAGTGCTGATCCATTCATAATGTCGAAGTCAAAACGTTGAATTCGCTTAGAGATACGAAATGCAATTAAGAAGTATGAGAGTGACATTTTATGTATTAACGAAGACAATATCGTCTGTATTGAAATAAAAACCAGAAGTCAGGCTATAGAGAAACATTGCAACAGTACATCGCACAGGAAATGCGTTGAAATGAAATCTGAGGAACCATCATCATCATCATCATCATCATCATCATCATCATCATCATCATCATTTAGTTGTGTGGGTCTAACGACACGTGCAACATGATGCTCAGTACAAATATTCCTCTAAAGAAATTGAGTGATCCTCATTTTAGAGGTTTTCTTCAGAAATTCTCTCGATACAAAAACTGTTTAAGCGATAGACGAAGACGACTCAGCTTCGACAGCTTACGAGAATATATCGTCGTTTACTGCAACGCTGGTAATTGCATCAATGACGACGAGGACTGAACTTGCAAGGTATGTACTACAGTACGTTATTTTTCTTTTCCTTCTGACTGTAGCATGTTGACGTCGTCTGTTTACGTTTAAAACCTGTTCAGCCAATGGTCTGAATGAAAAAAAAGTAACATATAGTAAATGGTCACTTACATTCAACGATAAGTCATCCCGCATCCACTGTCTAGTCACTGGGCATTTAAATATAATACTTCCCGGACAGATTTCTAGTCCGTCGCGAAAGATGAATGATGATACATAAAAGAGGGCAGTTCAGCGATTTATGACCATTTCGCAATTGTCACTTTCCCGGAATTTGTATGGAGAGCCATGGAAAACCACGAGAAACCCAAGCCAGGATAGCCGGCATTTGCGATCGAACCTCAGACTTCCAGAATACAATAAAGTAGACATCAAAGCAAGACACCATCATGCTCTGTAGTTCACTTCATTATAATTATATATTATTCAAAAACATGTTTCAATTATATACAACAAAATTCCCATATAAAGGTATACAAAATGATATCTGCTGTTAGATTAAGCTCTGTTCACAACCACTCTTTGTGACAAGACAAGGTGTAAAAGTAAAATTACATTAAAAAATATGCTCGTCAGTGAATGATTATGTTGACGTCGTAAACTCCGTCATCTGGCATTAAATTGAACAGAAGTCCAGGGTTTATGACCAGGCAATCACCTCTGGAGTACACATCCATGGGATTTTGTGAGTCTCTGAGAGATCCAATTGGCCCAGAGTACTTCAGAGATCTAGTGTTAGTAACGCTGTTAGTGGCCTCTACAGTGTAATTCAAGGCTTCGTTACTTGCATTGGCGACCCATATCAGAAGCAAGTAGCCATGTTTTCCCACTTTCAGTTCATCGTTGATCCTCAGTCTTGCTGTTAGTATCGGCAGTGGCAGATATGTCTTCAGTTTCGTGATTGTCAGTGCTGTAGACGACATGGTTCTGTTCTCTGGGAATCTGCCTCAAAAGGAATGCATGAGATAAATAAACCTGGGATTTTAGGGTAAATGACTATTTTGTTCCTTATAATAATAATAATAATAATAATAATAATAATAATAATAATAATAATAATAATAATAATAATAATAATAATAATAATAATAATAATAATAATCCGTGGCGCTACAGCCCGTGAAGGGCCTAGCCCGACCAGCCGGCTGCTGGCCTCACGCCCACATGCCGAAGCAGAGGTAGACGATCATCCAACCAGAATAGAGGTATCATGTGGTTAGCACGGTGATCCCCCCAACCGTTACAGCTGATATTCGCAACCGGATTTCGCTACCTATCGTAGCTCCCCAACTGCATCACGATGCTGGGTGGGCACCGGTCCCATATACTGGCCGAAATTTCATGAGAAAATTTCTTCCCCCATGAGGACTCGAACCAGCGCGCATTCCGTAACGCGAGTCCTAGGCGGGATGCCTTAGACCACGACGCCACGGCGCGGGACATTTTGTTCCTTATAGTCTACATTAATTCATTTTTTTGCACACCAGCATTATAAACAGTCTTTATTGCCAGTTAAAATCGTCAAAAAGTGTCACGTTGTAGTACCAGTCAATTAAAACATAATGACTTCTATTGTGCCGGCATAACATATGGTATAATAATAATTTATGTATCAAGGGTGTAATGATGTTTATACCGAGGTGATAAACATCAAATTACATCCTTGATATAAACATAATGTTACTGTGCACTAGTTTGTTATTGAATAAATAAGCTTTAAATTAAAAATTCGCTTTGTCCCTGATTTTCTATTTTTTTTTCTTTGAAAGCGGTATCTAGGGACGCTGTATTGCATAAACGAATTAATACTGATATTTAACATTAGAGGAGAAAAATTCGCTCAGGCGCCGGGGATCGAACCCGGGTCCTTAGTTATATGTACCAAGCGCTCTCAACATTGAGCTACGCCGAAGTCCAATCCACAGCTCCGGATCGAACTTCCTCCGCCAGTGTTTTTTCCTTTTGTGGCCTGACTCTAAGTTGGGCATGTATGATGACTTTTATATTAAGTCGACTGCCATTATACAAGGAGCGCACTCAGGTGAGTGACTTGGTGGCCGGGATTCCACAGTAATATGCACAGTAATCTGTACAGAAATATGCACTGTTGCTAGAACAATCTACGCAAAGATTATTATTTTTTGGTCCTACAGAATATAATAAACTTTACGTGGATTGAATAAACGAAGTTTATTTATATGTCGAAGAGAACGTAGAAATCTTTTAAAATTTCTTCAGAAGTTGTTAACGAAGCTCAAGAGGCTGAAGATAAGTTATTACCATGATCTTGGCATTAGAACAGTGAGGAACGTACAGGGCTCCTACAAAAATCTTTCCGCTTTTGAACGTATGTACAAGTAGTTTACGTTCTATGAATCGAGATGCATGAAAATAGAACCAATGAAAGTTTAGTTTTGGTAACATTGTTTTCCTAGTTGGTAACACTGCTTCATAATAGCGCATGTAAACAAATCTGTTCATTGTTCAGGCGAAGTGGCTGCTACAGACGACAGAAAAGCTTGATTTTCATGTGAACCGGTTATTAATGTGCCACGGCATTACAGAACAAAGTTTGGTGCAGATCCATCCAGTGGGCCTACAATCCGTAAATGGTACACTAATTTTAGGGTAAGATTCTTCGTAAGCGGTTGCAATTTCATCCGTACCGACTACAGTTAAGTCCTAAAACCAGAGGACAAAATGTTATGAAGAAATTTCTGCATAAATATGCAGACTTTAATCGAAAACGATGATAAATTTATTCGTTCCCGAACAGAGCCGAAGTACAAATGGAATGATAAGGATAATTTTCGACATAGCATTCGAACTTAGTGCGCCATCGATTTAATCCGCAACGCGGTTTTGAAGATTAAATTCAGCTGAGAAAAGTGGGCCTTAGATTCGGGTAAATACGGTAGCCTATTGGTTCTGTATTTTTATGATGAATTTGTTAGTTTCTTTATACTCAATTATACGTATAAATTTATATTAAAGATTTGTTTAGAATACTCAGGAGGTTACTTACTAGTAGGTCTAATACAATAATATTGTGATTTTGATCACACTGTTCCATTATAGGAAACGATGATAGTAGTACAGACGTGGACAAATTATTAGACTAAATTAATTATATGTGCAACAAAGCTGTATTTATAGGCAGAAATAATGAATAAAAATGTATTTTTCACAAAAATAATGAACAGAAAATTGAGTCTGGAGGTTACTAATATTTTGTGAACATTCCCTTATTCTTTATTAACACGTTGATTTTGTCAGGGATGCTGGAAACTAAAGTTTGACATTTTCTTTGAATATCAGCATCATTTATTCAGATATCAGACAGTGCTTAAAAGAGTCATGTTTTGTTGTAAGCCTCTTTTTGTTCACTTTCTTCTTCAGTATAGATCACAGATTTTCAATTTCGTTCATGTCCGGTCTTCTTGCAGGCCATGGGAGAATATCTTCTTCAGCACGGTATATAATTAAAACACAAGTAGTACCAACACAGCCAGAAAAAATATACCTAACCATTGGAAAAATATTCCAGAAAATGTAAACAATCATATTTACAACAATAGAGACTCTGTGAATTATATTGATAGTTGATATGGCGAATTATATTATCAATTAATATTTGAGGAGAAAAATTCGCTTCGGCGTCGGGGATCGAACCCGGGTCTCTTGGTTCTACATACCAAGCACTCTGACGACTAAGCTACGCCGAATTCAATCCACAGCACCGGACCGAACCTTCCTCCTTCAGTGTTTCCCTTTGTGGCTTGTGTCTTCTCAAATATTAATGTCAATATTACAGATATTATTCTGTAGGACAAATTAATAAAACACCTTTAATAAGAATTATATAATGTTTCCAAGGAAAACGTTTTAGTCTAATAATTTGTCCACATCTGTAATTTCCACGTAATGAAATGCCATGAAAGTAATTTCTAATATTTTTTTATTTTATTTTAGTAGGTTATTTTACGACGCTTTATCAACATCTTAGGTTATTTAGCGTCTGAATGAGATGAAGGTGATAATATTGGTGAAATGAGTCCGGGGTCCAGCACCGATAGTTACCTAGCTCATACTGGGTTTAGGGAAAACCCCGGAAAGTATCTCAACCGGGTAACTTGCCCCAACCGGGAATCGAGCCCGGGCCACCTGGTTTCGCGACCAGACGCGCTAACCGTTATTCCACAGATGTGGACAATTTCTTATATATTGATGTAGCTAGAGTGAGTCAAACTTCAGGGACGGCACTCCTGTCTTATCTTGTAATGGGAGAGAATAAAACAGCATGTCTTATGACCACTCATTTCCACTTTTTGAGTACGTCACTGTGCTTTACCTTTGTTTCCTTGACAACAGTAATAGTGTCACACAGCGACCAATATCGTACGGGATGGCGCCAGGTGACACTTGCAGACGGCTCTCCTGCTTCGGATCAACCGAAAGCATCGGGATCTCGGGATGCTCGAATGAGAAGTGGGACGTGATGGCCGTCACCGCCACTGACCGGTTGCATTGCGCCATGGGACAATGGACAGGCCTGGGAAATGCAATCATCGTTGAAAGTAACATTTACTCCTATGTTATGTAGCCCCACTTTGAACGAAAGTAGGACTACAATAATATGACACTTGTAAAAAATCCAGATGCTGAACCGTAAATAGGCCTACGTCTTCAACGTAAAATTAATAGGCCTACGTATTCAACGTAAAATTAATAGGCCTACGTATTCAACGTAAAATTAATAGGTCTACGTATTCAACGTAAAATTAATAGGTCTACGTTTCAGCATAAAATTAATAGGCCTACATTTCAACGTAAAATTAATTGGCCTACGTATTCAATGTCAAATTAATAGGCCTACTTATTCAATGTAAAATTAATAGACCTACGTTTCAACGTAAAATTAATAGGCCTACTTATTCAACGTAAAATTAATAGGCCTACGTATTCAATGTAAAATTAATAGGCCTACGTATTCAACGTAAAATTAATTGGCCTACGTATTCAATGTAAAATTAATAGGCCTACGTATTCAACGTAAAATTAATAGGCCTACGTATTCAATGTAAAATTAATAGGCCTACGTATTCAACGTAAAATTAATTGGCCTACGTATTCAACGTAAAATTAATAGGCCTACGTATTCAATGTAAAATTAATAGGCCTACGTATTCAACGTAAAATTAATAGGCCTACATATTCAATGTAAAATTAATAAGCCTACGTTTTCAACGTAAAATTAACAGGCCTACGTTTCAACGTAAAATTAATAGGCCTACGTATTCAACGTAAAGTTAACAGGCCTACGTATTCAACGTAAAATTAATAGGCTTACGTATTCAACGTAAAATTAATAGGCCTACGTTCCAACGTAAAATTAATTGGCCTACGTATTCAACGTAAAATTAATTGGCCTACGTATTCAACGTAAAATTAATTGGCCTACGTATTCAACGTAAAATTAATAGACCTACGTCTACAACGTAAAATTAATAGGCCTACGTTTTAACGTAAAATTAATTGGCCTACGTTATAACGTAAAATTGATAGGCCTACGTTTCAACGCAAAATTAATAGGCCTACGTATTCAACGTAAAATTAATAGACCTACGTTTCAACGTAAAATTTATTGGCCTACATCTTGCCACACAGATGCTTGCAAATGAAACAAAGGTTTATACATAATTTTCATTGTTACCACTTTTACATGTGAATCTGCCGCCACAGTGGTCTACTGGCTAGAAGGCTGGACTTATAATTCTGTGGATTCGGGTTCGCTACCCGGCGTACCTCCGATTTACAACTTATGTTACAAGCCCGTGGTGTAGGGGTTTCTCCGGTAGCTCCGGTTTCCCTGTGGTATCCAACCAATCTCCATTATCATCTTATCTCATCGCGGGTGTAGCATAGACGAGCCTCCATAGTCTATAAGTAAATTTGTCTACACAACTGGCTTCTTATAGGTTAATGAAGGAGAGTCAAGTACCCGCTGTTAGTAAATAAAAAAACACCCTGTACATGTAGTTTTACCTCCTTGAGTTCGTCCACGTTTGACGAGAATTCAGTTCGGAATGAGATTCTATATGGATGAACACATAGGCCTACTCGACAGTCATTTATTTACTGGTGTAATAAATTAAGTTAAATATACATCTTTAATATATATATATATATATATATATATATATATATATATATATATATATTCCGTCGGAAAGAGCAAATGCTCATTCTTGGGGAAGTTGTAGTTACATAATATAATACGAATTAAATTATTTAATTAAAATCTTAATTATAAAATAAGGAAAAAATCACTAGTTGAAGAAATCAAACAAAAAAGCCAAAAAAAGTTAAATAGCACTAAATCCTGGGTTTATTTTAATAAACTGATTTTTTAGTCTCGGTCCATAATATGAAGAAGACCGCAAAATGCAACACAATGTTGTCCCGATGCATCAAGTGCCAACAAGATCGTACTGCAAGGAAAAATAAATTATGAGATGTCCAAAGACTATTCTGTTCTATTGCATGTCTGTGTTTAGGATGTGTGACTATTTTTCTATTCAATTGTATAATCACATTTGCTAATTTTTATGTTGCGTTTTCCCAATACAAATTAAAAAATTTAGGGGGTTTCTCTGAATTTTAGGGGGATTTTAAATATGATACAAGGAAATTTCTTGTTCCTTGGTTGGCAACTCTGGCTATTATCGAAAAGTTCGTTATTGATATGATGTAACAATTACATGTGTGAATAGAAGGAGGAGCTGTCGTAGTCGAAAGCCAGATCCTGCCGCGACTGTGTCTGTCTAGTCTTCAGGAAAGCAGAAATTCTCCTCATCTCTTCTTCTGTTTGTGTCGCATTGGACGAGAATTCAATCTGGTGCATTGCTGAGAGCTTATAATCCTCTATACAGCTGCTATCCTCAAAATTCTGCAATTGACTGGAGGTCTGCGCCGTCGGCTCCGAATGCACGCCTCGCAAAGGGTTGCCCTTTCTTTCCACCATCAAGTGCAGCAGCTTCTCCGCCAGGAGGTTCCTGGTTCCAGTCAGTTCCGAGCCACACGCTCCGCAGAAAGAGCTCGGACCTGGTTCTGCACATGTATCTGTTCGGGAGAAGCATGGGACAAAACACTGCATTTACTTACAACAGCACTAGGCCTATATCAATTCCTGTATGATCACCAACATATCTTGGTACAATGGATCATGAGGAATCTTGATTTCAGTAGTTTTCTGTACATTTAAATACTTATTACGTTTCGTTTTATGCCTGCATTAGCACCATTACAACTAAAAGCGTTATAATATCTCAAAGAAGTTCAGATATAAGCTACGTCCAGGTCACCTATGCCCCTGGGTGGGCAACTCGTGCTCTCAAAGTGTCAACACAATCTCAATGCAGGTAGAACGGACTCTGTACTTCTGTGTGCGGTTCATTCAAGACACAAGTTCGATCGCGTCTGCAGTCAGTGGCGGCTCGTTTTAAATGAAAAACAATACAATTCCCAGATCATTTCCCTTCAGTTACGAGTAAAAAGAGAATTTTTTTATTAATAAAAGAGGTAAAGCTTGTATTCTATTACACTTTCTTACACATGATATTTTATGTTACAAATAAACAGTGAAGGTTTTAGTAAAGAAATACTGTCTGCATCTGCTTTAGAACAGCTAAAGGTAAAAATGAGATGTCAACAAGGTGAGACTGATATCAAATATCATTAGCACGTTGTGCGTGCGAGTTACAGAATTGCACGACATATAATCGACTAGCTAAGAACATTTATGGATAAATTTGAAATGTGGTAGTATCATGTAGAACATAGACAACTTCACTTTCTTTGACTATAAACTATCTTGAAGAATGATAAGAAAAACTTATCATATATAAGACCCTACTTCAAGACCTACAGCAGAATTCACTGCTAAGTTTGGAGAAATAGTGACAATTGACAAGGAATCGAAATTTTTCTGAAATCTTTTTGGCTTACGCTGATAGAAAATCCTGAAAATTTATAGCTTGAATTAATAAATCTACAGAACAGCACACCACTCAGATTCCAGCAAAATCAGGAATCGAAATGTTCTTGTGTTTCCAGTGCTAAACTAATTTACAAAGCTAGAAAATAATATACTTTTGTTATGTGTTCAGGTATAGTCTGTCTAAAATTACTATAATTACTGTACCATGCGTCATTCTGAAATTCAAATCATGGAATAGATGTCACGACCATCTGCATGAGCCGCCAGAGCGCACCTTGGCTTTTGCAGCGAAACTACAAACAACTTGTAACTGCTGCGGCTGGCTCCGTCTGCCTTTCACTCTTTCAAGTTTTTTTTAGCACTTTGAGAGCACGAGTTGCCCATCCATGCCTATGCCTCATAGTGTCGGATAGTTTAGTAATTGTAATTCTTACGGTTGTCTCCACTTGAAGAAATTTCCGGTTTCGAAGAACGTTTCGCAACAGTGTAGCACATGCCACAGATGTGGTGTCCATACCGGCACATGTACACTGGAATGCATGTCGGGAACTGGTAACATCCCGGACATCTCAATATTTCCTTCAGAACTTGTGAAGAAACGCCTCTCCACGTGTCCATTGCGAAGCGATTCGTGTGGAGTAATCTGTCACTCTTTGACCACAGTTACAATGACAACTCGAAAGGAAAGTTAATCGAACAACATCAAAATACATTTGTTTTAACTTAATATACACGGAATTCTTTCTATTACGTTAAGTTCAGTGTTTTCATATTTTCAAACAAGCTTTACTCCAGAAGTTTCCATGGTTACTATTAAGACTATACCCCATTATTGACGTAGTGTGTATAGTTATGCTGAATTTACAATGACGCGACATCGTAGTTTCGCGTAGCGGACTGGTGTTCACAATTCCGCGAATTGAATCGCTGGATCGTGTTGATTAGGGAACTTAAAATGAAACGATGCCTGCCGTCTCTATTTTTGTAGTAGAAGAAATCAACATAGAAAATTGCAAAATAGATGTATTCGCCGTTGGGGAGTTCGTTCTATCTTCAAGGAGCGTGAACAATTTGGAGATTATCATAGTCTAATTCCGATAACAGATAGAGAATCTTATCATATCTATATGCGAATGCCGAGTGGAGAAGTGAAATTGTTTCTGTGAGTGCAAGAACTGAAATAGTGAGAAGTGAAGTGAAGAAAATGAATGACGAGTTTATAACAGAAAATGGTGAAGTGGGTGTTTCTGGTCCAGAGACGGCTAAGGAAGAGACGACTAAAGACTTAGTAAATAAACTGAAATATGAATTAGAGGAGTGTAATAGGAAGTTAGATAAGACGATAGAGGTAATGAAAATAAGTAAGGAGTATGGTGGAGGAGGCTAGCTAGGATAGCAAGTATAATAATATGTAGAAAATTAGTGAGATCTGAAAATGAAATGTACACAAGAAACAGACATGATAACGAATATATTGGATAATGATGTAGTATGTTTTAGTAACAAGTATTAATGGAAACAGTGTGTGTTCGATATACTCTAAATGAACTGAAAATCAAGAACGGAGTAATAAAACTAGCAATTTTGAACGAATTAGATGAGTGTAACAGCAAGTTAAGTAAAACGATAGAGATAATGAAAATAGGTGACGAGTATGGCGGGGGAGGCTAGCTAGGGTAATGAAGTATAATACGTAGAAAACTAGTGTGATATGAAAATGAAATGTACAGAAGAACAGACATAATAACGAACCTATTGGACAATGATGTAGTATGTTTTAGTAACAAGTATTATTAGAAACAATGTGTGTTCGATATAAGTGTACTGAAAATCAAGAACAGAGTCGTAAAAGTATCAATTTTGAATGATCTAAATTAAGTTGTTAGGTTGTTAGGTTTTAAAGATGGAAATACTGATCAATTTAAATGGGGTCGAAAGTTAAATTATAAGAGCGACTACAAAAGGTATAACTGTAATGAATGTAATTGTGGCACCAGATACAAAATTGTGAGGTCCACATTACATGGATGTAAATGTTGACATCAAATACATGTCATATCACTGTCTACTATATATAGTCACGAAGCTTGGGGTGATTTTTTGCAAATCTCGCGATAGTTGCTAGCCGCTTGGAGCGCTGTGAGTACTAGGAACAATAGACTGTGCCACAGCCATCGTGATCTAATACAGGCCGTAAGGCAGACCATGTAACTCGCTTAACCCGATGACGAAGGGCGGCGTTCTATTTATTTGTCTATGGTTTCAACCATATAAATTAATTGGAATGCATAAACAGTAACATATGTTTCTCTAAAATGTAGTGTACTTCCATTAATAAAATTTAAAACAATGATTATGAGACACTTCAGACATAATTCCTTGCGAGTTAAGGTGTAATATTATTTATGGTGTGAAAATTACGTTGTTCGTATGTGTAATACCTGCCTTTATTTCGATTAAATATTGCGAAATTCTTGTACATTCATTTATGGACGATTCAATAATTTTCAATTGCACCGCACGGATATTTGGATATGTTGAAATTATAGGTTATGTTTACTGTACCAGTTGTCCCTTTCTGTCTAAATTTAGTGATCTCCAATGCCTTGCCATTCATATGAAAATTATAGGTTATGTTTACTATATTTAAATTATATTCCTAAATTCGCAATCATACATTATAATTAAGCATAATGTCATGTATGATACCCCGGACATTCAATTTGTCTGTATTTTAATACTACAATTGAGCACTGAATTATTGTATTTATCTACTACTTAAGATACGAAGTAACACAATTGTACGTACACTAATTTCATAGGAGTGGTATGGTAAATGTTTTGTCTAAAATTAAGGAATGTAGATGTGCTAAACTGAAATCACAATATAAATTCTTTTCTATTAAACCTCAAAATAGCTTCCATTCTAAACTTGAAATGTTGACGCGAACAGATTATGTTAACATGTAAAATTCTCTTCACATTAAAATAACACAGTTTTGTAATTATTTCTGCAACATATTATGCAACAAGAAGTAAACGGAACTTATGGACACATTACATTAAATAAAGCTGAGCAATGATTCGTAATAAAGTTATAATATAATATTTCACTGAGTTCCATACACTGAAATAGAAAACCCGAACAAACATTACGGCAGATCGAAAAAGCATTGACTGTGCCGTATTTCGCATTTTTGTGAAAAGCTATGTAAACAGTGAAATGTTCGTTATCGGTTGTAATAACTGTAAATGGCTAAAATACAATAATTTGAATAATAATATGGGACAAGGAGACGTTTGTGGCACTATAAATTGTAAGAAAAATAGGTTAGAGTTATCCTTCTTCCGAAATATCCAGGAAGGTGAGTTTATAGAATATAATATATATTTTTTGAGAATAATATATAAACCTTATGATTTTTCATATTTCAATAGTGGAAGGAAGGTGTTACTTTTTTCAAAAGAACACGATATCGAAAGTACAATACATTTTATGGTCTGCTAGGGAAAGAGTCTGTGATGAGGCGATAGTAGCGATCCTGGTGGTGAGCAACTATCTATGGATGCATATTTCAACTGTTTATGTTTGTATATTTAGTAAGTATTAAGCTTCGTGACTGTATATACTAGACTGTGATCATATCATATGCTAATGACACCTTCGTAATTTGATGATCTCCTGAATATCACTGGTCCTCAAATTCAAAAACGTTCAATGCGGGAGGAATTCATCAGAGCATCTAAACGTAACTTTGAGGTTAAGTTTTCCTAATAGTTGGTATCTCCCTTTCAAGAACTTGGTTGCAGGGGATTTCCTACGTTCTCTCTCTCCCTTACGATTTTCGAATGTTCCTTCCACAATGTTCATTGAAGTTTTAGAAACAAGTTCTGCAATCTGGGATAAATTAAAAAGTACCTTCCTTAAATGGAATCTCTCTGAGGACAATTTCACGAAGGTGGAAGAAGGATATTGGAAAAAATACAAATTTCCGAACTTCATGGGGGGCCATGGATGGAAATCATTGTGTATTTCAGATAAACAAACCGTAATATAAAGGTTGAACTTTAATTAATGTTATTAATTTCAGAGGGTTATTCTTTGAGATACTTTAAACAAAAAAAAAAAAAGAATACAATTATTATTTTCCTTTTTTGCTTCCTTTTCTAGATAAAAACTGTTTTATATGAAACATTTCTTACCGTGTTTTGGGAAAACTATTGATTTAATTCCCAATATGTTCAGTCAATTTAAGAGAACACTGTAAAAATGTATAATTTTATAGCCTCAATCCCTTTTCCGATATATGGTATGTCATACAGGTCCTGAAATTTCTTAAATATATATGTGAAACCTTTCAATTTAAACGAAACAAAACTCAAAGGAATGTAAATGGCTATAGCTTTCTCTAACCCATTAAAAGCCATACGATATTCTAAACTGGAAGTGTAACATTTATCTAAACTCCCCAGAAAGGCGGGAGCCAAATGGACCAAGAGGCCTAAACCTTGAAAACAGATGGCGACATGAAATAATCTAAAATTAAACAAACAGTCCGGTTCGGCGTTTTATTTATTTCAAAGACTTTTATTCCTGCTCTTAAATCGTAGTGCAGTGAAAGGTGAACGAGCACTTAAAATGTATTAAAATAGCAAGGTCACACCGGAAGTCAACAAAATGCTAGCTACGTCTGATCATCGGCAGCGTAGACGCCTGCCTGTTCCCTTCCCTTGTGCACAAGTGACAGTCTTTAAATTATCCGAAGTGCACCGCCGGCATGGTCGACGAGAGATCAATTCCCCAAGGTTACTTGGGTCAAAATGCCACAATCAGTAGTAATATTAACCACAGAACCTGGAAGGAGAGAAAGTTACAGCGAGCAGGACAATATTGTGCCACAGTTTTATTTATCTATCTTAGTATCACAGTCTACTATATACAGTCACGAAGCTTGGGTTTTGAGGGTGCTAGAAACAATAGACTGTGACGGTACTATTTTGCATTGCCTGTAATGAGGCGATATTAGCGATCCTAGTGGTGAGCAACTATCTAATGTTTGCATATTTACTACGTATTGAGCTTCGCGACTGTCTATACTAGATTGTGTTAGTATCCTGATTGATTGTAACTCTGCCAGATTAAATGAAACTAATATTATTATTATTATTATTATTATTATTATTATTATTATTGACCGGTTTTAAATAATCGTTAAGTCCATCAGAATTTCTCCATCTATGAATACTTGGGACAACAAATATTGTCCACGTGAGTTAAAAATCATGAGTTTGATGGAGTAATCGCATAAATATTAACGTAGTTATGGTTCATTAGTGTTCCGTTTGTACTGGTAAATCTATACACTGAGCACAATATGGAATCGCATCTTCCCTCTTAGCTTCACCCTACATTATGTGAATTATTATATTTCTAGTGTGCAATTTTTCATTCTAGAAATGCAAATCAAGATTTCAGGTATAACTCCCTGTAAAGTTGATTTGAATAATTCCGAGGGAAAAATTGTTCCGGGGCCGGGCGTCGAACCCGGGACCTTTGCTTTAACGTACCAACGCTCTACCACTGAGCTACCCGGGAACTTTACCCGACACCGATCCAATTTTTCCCTCTATATCCACAGACCTCAAAGTGGGCTGACAACCGTCAAGCAACCAACTTCGGATGCACACTAACTCCGTGTGACTTAAATTGTGGTTTTCTGTTAACGAACAGTGACGTGTATTATGCAACTCAAGATTTCAGGTATAACTCCCTGTAAAGTTGATTTGAATAATTTCGAGGGAAAAATTGTTCCGGGGCCGGGCATCGAACCCGGTACCTTTGGTTTAACGTACCAACGCTCTACCACTGAGCTACCCGGGAACTCTAACCGACACCGATCCAATTTTTCCCTTTATATCCACAGACCTCAAAGTGGGCTGACAACCGTCAAGCAACCAACTTCGAGTGCACACTAACTCCGTGTGACTTAAATTGTGGTTTTCTGTTAACGAACAGTGACGTGTATTATGGAGTTATACCGGAAATCACGTCACTGTTCGTTAACAGAAAACCACAATTTAAGTCACACGAAGTTAGTGTGCACTCGAAGTTGGTTGCTTGACGGTTGTCAGCCCACTTTGAGGTCTGTGGATATAGAGGGAAAAATTGGATCGGTGTCGGGTAGAGTTCCCGGGTAGCTCAGTGGTAGAGCGTTGGTACGTTAAACCAAAGGTCCCGGGTTCGATGGCCGGCCCCGGAACAATTTTTTCCTCGAAATTATTCATTCTAGAAATGTTTTCGAGGACATATGCAAAGCGATTTAAATAGAGAAACTTTCATACATACTGTTTACTAATAAGAGACATCACTGTCATATATCTGCATGCAAATCGACCGGAACATTGTGCACTTTCCCTTGCTGAGATGAAAATCTTGACAAGATTGTGATTGGCAAATGTAAAGGGAAAACAGCAAAACAAGAGAGAGATAAAATAAGCACGTCAGATGCCAGAAGAAGATCTTATTGTCATAAAGATTACCAGATTAACAGTAACTTGTGATTACTTTGATGGTGAATTACACAGTTAACAATCTGTTCTATGAAGTTGAAAGCAATTTCATATTATGTGTCATAGTACTCATTGACCTACCATTTTGCCGTTATCGTGTTATTACCTGGAAAATTGTCTCCTAAAATTTTATCTATAGTAATCTGACGAGGTCTTCATTTATCTAGAGAAAATCAAAACTCGAGTGGGATTTAGTTGACTATTACACGATTAGTAGAAAGAATTAAAGATTAGAAGAAATAAAGTACTCTGTACAATAAGATATTAATTGACTTACAAAAATACCGTGCTAAACTGTCTTGCAAATGCATTATTGCATCATCTCACTTTTACAAATATTCCGCTAGATGGCAGTGGTGTGTTATGTTTAGCTGTTCTCTTGTTCGCAGTTGTGCCAACTATTCAATCTTCATTGAACTCTACGGACGATTAGTCAAAATAGTTTGATTCTGTTTCATTTTTATTAAAATAGTTGCATTCCACTTCAATTATCAATTTATATGAAACAATCTCTGATATGGGACTATCCATAATCTCATACAGCAGAAGCTATAACGTAACCTAAATAATATAATGTAGGTAAATGATAGAAAATTTTAATTGGGGATGCTGAAATAAACATGAATCATTTTAAAAGGTACAATTATTGAAAGTACAATGTTGGCAAAGAAAGAAACAAATGCTAGTAAGGTGATAAAAACAAATGCTAGGGAAGTGATAGAATTTGTAGGATAAGCAGCCATGATTGGTCGAAACACGTTGTCCCGTACCGTTTTATTTTTCAAAAGTACTATGGCGTAGTAAAAGTGTAATAGTCCTGAAAAAGCGTCACAATCCCTAGCCAGGATGCCATATTAGAAATATGCACTGAAATCGAAAGCACACTGGGCTTCTATGCCGAAGGTTGCGGGTTCGATCCCGGACCAGGTCGATGGCATTTAAGTGTGCTTAAATGCGACAGTCTCATGTTAGTAGATTTACTGGCATGTAAAAGAACTCCTGAGGGACAAAATTCCGGCACATCCGGCGACGCTGATATAACCTCTGCAGTTGCGAGCGTCGTTAAAGAAAACATAACATTTAACATTTCGAAAGTACAAGATGTGGCAGTGATTCGGACGATTTTGCTACACTCCATAGAGCTGAACAACCAATTCAAAAAGTAACAAGGAAGTTGAGGAAATTTCTATGAATAATTACGCGTAACGTCTATACAGGAATTAGGATAATAAATAAATTCAATAATAATACTAACAATAATAATAATAATAATAATAATAATAATAATAATTTTAATGCAACACTATCATTTTTCCTTTAAAATAGGCTAACTAATAATTACATCAGATTTGAGGAAATCATATGATTAAGTATAACGTTATAGATGATTTTTTTTAAGGTCATGGAATTAGGATCAATAAACACAATTTCTGTAAGATTTATCTAAGTATGTCTAATGAACGGAATGAAATAAATTATGAATAAAAGACAACACTCCACGTCTACAGTCGACATATAAAAAAATTGCGAATTTTTTTTTTTATTGAACTAGACATCATATTCTAAGAACTTTCCAAAGTTGATTACAGAAGCAGCATCATCGCTTTCGTTATTGAATCAACCGATAATCAGTCGCAAAAAGGACAACAAACAACTTTACAAGTGTAGTAGTTTCAATTAATAATGCATCTAGTTCTACAGAAACTGTAAATCTGTGTTGTTTGGGTAAAGGGAGATAAGTAATAAAAATAAGTTTGGAGATAAATGAAAATTAATCTTCGGACCCTTATTGCAAATAATTTTCTACAAAAATAAAACACATTAAATGCTAGCATTCTTTTGATTTTTTCACACTCACTTGTATAATTTAACTTGTGTGTTCATCTGGGGAACAATTATTTCATCTTAAATAAGTATATAATAAATTTCAATCTTAAGACATATCAACTTGCAAATGTTTATTTGCTATTTAATAACAACATATGAACGTTTTCGCAGTTTAGGGCATCTTCAGATATAACAAAAAACATGTAATCTGGACCTATAATAGTAAATTATGCAAATGACAAGGAGTAGAGAACAATATATGTAATACATGAGATTCATGAGCTTTATGTAAAATATGACATAATACAGGATGAATATTGAGATGATCTTTGGATTTTAAAATTAAACTGGACGAACATTTTTACATATAGCTCATGTTACAATTAAATATACAATGATTAAAATTTGTCAATGATGTTAAAATTTAAAATTTATAGTGATGGTAATAAAATGTTTTAGAGTAATCATAGCTGAGAATTGTCGTAAGTTACAAGATAGTTTGCGTAGCTGATGTTCGTGTGTTTTGTAATTGTTTCATTAAAAAACGTTCATTAATGAACTAATGTTGTTTATGTTAAAGAATTGCTATTAGGTGTAATTAGATTTGTTGAGATATTTGCTCGTTGAGTATGAATGTAGTGGAATGTACGAAGATTTCGTAATGAATTTTAGTCATTCATTAAAGAGGTCGTTGGCTTTTGAAATGGATTGTTGTTTGACGACAGTGACTACTCTAATTTGATGACATCCTATTACGTGTCATCAGGTTTATTGAAATATGTAAATGAAGATGTTATTTGTGTGTGCTGGTGTTGGTGTGTTGGTGGTTTTAAGAGAATTACAAAACACACGAACATCAGCTACGCAAACTATCTTGTAACTTACGACAATTCTCAGCTATGATTACTCTAAAACATTTTATTACCATCACTATAAATTTTAAATTTTAACATCATTGACAAATTTTAATCATTGTATATTTAATTGTAACATGAGCTATATGTAAAAATGTTCGTCCAGTTTAATTTTAAAATCCAAAGATCATCTCAATATTCATCCTGCATTATGTCATATTTTACATAAAGCTCATGAATCTCATGTATTACATATATTGTTCTCTACTCCTCGTCATTTGCATAATTTACTATTATAGGTCCAGATTACATGTTTTTTGTTATATCTGAAGATGCCCTAAACGGCGAAAACGTTCATATGTTGTTATTAAATAGCAAATAAACATTTGCAAGTTGATATGTCTTAAGATTGAAATTTATTATATACTTATTTAATAATTTACCAGGCATATTGATATATAAAATGAATTGTAAATTATTTCATCTGCATAAAAATGACTCACCCTCCTTTACAGTAAAGGTTAAACATAATTATTACTTCTTATTACAAACATAAACCAAGTTCTTTACAGTGAATTGATATAGGAACGAAGTACGTAAAAATTAATTAATAAAAATTCATTAGTGTATCAAATGCTATATAAGAAGCATTATACATTTATTTATTTATTTATTTATTTATTTATTTATTTATTTATTTATTTATTTATTCTGGTGTAGTTAAGGCCATCAGGCCTTCTCTTCCACAACACCAGGAATACAAATACAATAACAGAAATAAAAAGGAAAAAAAAAACACTATAAACGAAGTAAAGTCACACAAAAATATACACAGGTTGCAGTCGCACAAACTTTAAATGAGTGATTAAGTATAATTAATTGTATCCTAATTAACTAACATAAACAAGAAACTTGCGATTTTAATCTGGAGTAAAAAAAAACACAAATCGACACTTCTAGCAATATCTAAAAAGCATTAAACAAGACAAAATTTTCCAATTTAATTTTGAATTGTGATAAAGTCCGGCAGTCCCTGACATCATTAGGTAGCGAATTCCAGAGACGAGGTATTTCTACAGTGTACGAGGATGAGTATAGAGACGTTCTATGATGAGGGATAGAAAGAAGTGCTTGATGTCGGTTTCGAAGAGTTGTAAGAAATTGAAAGCGCGATAAGAGATAATTCGGAGTAGAAGTATGCATGATTCTAAATAGAAGAGACAGTGAATGTATTGTTCTTCGTTCCTTCAGACGCACCCATGAAAGTAACTGGAGGGAAGGTGTTATATGGTCAAATTTACGAGTATTGCAGATGAATCGTATGCACACATTATGAACACGTTGTAGTCTCTCAGCTAAGAGTGAACTTACATTAGTTAGTAAGGAATCGCAATAATCAAAATGGGGCATTACAAGCGTCTGAATAAGATTCTTTTTTAGACTAAGTGGTAGAAATTCTTTCATATGAAACAAAGAGTGAAGTTGAGAAAATATTTTTTTGCAAGTGTGTGTTACTTGGGTGTTCCAATTTAGATCGCTATCCATAAAAATGCCAAGATTTTTAACTGTTTCACTGTATTTAACAATAATCCCATTCAATGTTATATGTGGTATAGTACCATTATCAAGAGTACTTCGTAGACGATTATGTCCCATTACGATTGCTTGCGATTTCTCTGGATTTAACCTTAATCCAAATTTGTGTGACCACAGTGAAATCGAATTTAAGTCTTCGTTTATTTTATTTACTGCGTCACTAGTCTCATCAGGGTGGAAATGCAAATAAATTTGCAAGTCGTCAGCATACATATGGTATTTGCAGTGTTTTATCATTTTAGTCACGTCATTAATATAAATCATGAAGAGTAAAGGTCCGAGAACTGATCCTTGTTGAATTCCAGATTTCACGACACACCATCTTGAAGAATAATCGCATGCAATGACACATTGTTGACGTTCGCGAAGGTAGGATTCAAACCAAGTAACAGAACTTTCAGAAAGATGCAGAAGTCTTAATTTACATAATAGAAGGTCCGTGTCAACTGTATCAAATGCCTTACTGAAGTCAAGTAATGTCAGTAATGTTAATTTACGTTCATCTGTGGCTTCACGTATATCCTCATTCACTTTTAGTAGTGCTGTAGTCGTACTATGTCCATTTCTGAACCCGGATTGGTATTCGTCCAGTAAGGCATGTTCGGTTAGATAGTTCATTAGTTGTTTGTGAACAATACGTTCCAGAGCTTTTGATAGGGCAGGTAGGATACTAATTGGACGGAAATCATTTGCACATAATGGGGTTTTAATTTTAGGGATCGGACGGATAAAGGCTTTCTTCCAGAGGTTCGGGTAGGTAGAAGTTATGAGTGAGGCGTTGAATATATGTGTTAATGTCGGCAGTATTATGTCCAATATTTTCTTCAATAATATTATACTAATATTATCCACACCTTCAGCTTTAGAAGTAATACGTTTTATTGCCGCTCTCACTTCAGTTTCTGTGACATAAGTGAAGAAAAATATTTCTCTATCCGGAATTGACCCACTGAAGAGAGTAACATACGTTACATTCATTTTTAAACTAATTTTA
The DNA here is from genome assembly GCF_040183065.1 of Periplaneta americana. NCBI lineage: Eukaryota > Metazoa > Arthropoda > Insecta > Blattodea > Blattidae > Periplaneta > Periplaneta americana. The sequence goes on along the minus strand of NC_091132.1, from coordinate 44,183,462 downwards.
TAGTGCTGTATTTAAAAAAGTAACCGTAAGGAAATAATCCATGGAATAATTTTGTGTGTATTTTTTTTTTGTTTATAATTCGGTAAATAAACAGCAATTGACGACGTAGCTGCAATAAGGGCCCATACTCCAAAATGCTGATCTGAGATATATACAGTTGAAATTTTTAAAGCAGTGCACTAAATGCACTAACCAAAAAGTATGAAATTGCTGGATAAGTAGTATTGTGTTTTTTACACAATATAAGAGAAATGCTAAAAATATTTTAATCTAATGTTATATATTTAAAGAGTAATGTATTAAAGTAATGCATGTTACGGGCCCCCTTTTCTGGAGAACGTACTTCCAATTCAAAAATAAATATAAGCTGTGTGTAGTCTTTATAAAAATGTCTTACTATTTATATTTTTATATAAAATACACCAATATCATTAATAATATTCATTAACATTTTTTAGAACTTGAGATATTTTCCACATGACATAGCAAGTAACGAACATTTCGAAAAGTTAGAATTGTTTTCAAAACGAAATAACGAATCATGAATATTTAGACTTTATGACATTTTTTCCACACAAAATAACAAATCACGAACATTTTGAAAACTTAAAAATTTTTTCAAAACAAAATAAGGAATAAAAGTTTATCAAACAAGGTATAACATCAGGAACTAGTTGAATAGTAAAAAATGTTTTTCAAATAAGGTAGGACATTATTTTTGTTCATTCCACACCCATATTTTCCACAGGATTTCCCTCCTCATCTCTGTCATCACTTCCACTCTCCTCTTCATCTTCCATAGTCTCAGAAGATTGGAAAAGAGACTCATAAAATGAGCGGCTTTCCTCTTTTACATATGGAAATAAGTCTCTGACATCCTTAACTTTACTTTGCTTCAGTGAAACTCGAGACGCTGATTGAAGATCCAGTCTTGGAGGGCAGTTTTTCATGTATGAACATGTTTTATAGATAAATAGATTATAACATATATTAAAATAAACAGGTTTACTAGCATTGTTTTTCAAAATTTCTTAACGAAACTTTATGGGTATAACGAAGAAACTACGAAACATCGATTTATGCATTCTCCGGAAAAAGGGCCTATGGGGCTATGGGCCCTTATTGCAGCTACGTCCTCAATTGTCAACAGCTAAATCACGTAATCCACCACCACTACACTTCGTGATTTGTATCAGCTAGTACCTCTCCATTCCTACCCATCAAACGTAGATTGAAGTGTTGCGGGCTGCATTCAATAGTGATTCGGCACAACCTAATGCTTTGGATACGCATGTCCTAAGTTAAAGCAGTGATATCGGTATATTCTTATCAATAACAATTATTTGTCACATTGCACACAACATAATACAAGAGCTTCTGAAGAAATTTTACTTTAATCACAAATAAAAGGAAGAGTTTGTAATTTAACGACAGTCAAAATGACATTTTCTTACTTTCTTCCTACAATTTCTTGTCTTCCTCATTATCTCTAATTGTTACTGTATATCATACTGCAATCAGTTCCACTTGGCCACGGTTCATATTGCTAGAGATTACCATTCTGTAACTTTCTTCTTCGGCTTAGTATTCTTCAGTTAAATATATCAACATCACATTAATATGCAAGTACCGGTACTTATTTTCTAAGTAATTGGAGATCCTTGGACGTAAAAAGTACAAACATATCTGTTTAATGCAAGAGTTTCTACGAGGAAGTGATTCAGACTCTAATGATTTTTCTATGAAAATGTGAAAATATTTTATTTAATATTACATTCAGTATTAGCGTGTCTGCCTCCAGACTAACCGATCCGGGTTCGATTCCAGACGAGCTCAGAAATTTTCATGTAAAATTTCTACCTCGGGACTAGGAGAGATGGTGGTACACAACTTCTAATCACTAAATTGTCCACAATATTTTTTTTTATTTTAGTGGTTTATTTTACGACGCATTATTGACATCTTTGGTTATTTAGCGTACATATTTAGGCCTAGGTGATGTAAATCATTCTCCATTTAAGTTTGTAATGTTGCACAATGTAATATTCAATGTTGTGCATTTATTTATACTAAGTTTAAAGTTGTATTATACATTGTTGAGGCAGGCCTGGGTAGCGCTGGCTTTCTGTGCTCGAGGTTGCGGGTTCGATGCCGGCCCAGGTCAATGGCATGTAGTGTGCTTAAATGCGACAGGTTTGTGTAAGTAGATTTATTCGCATGTACAAGAAATCCCGCGGGACAAAATTCCTGATCACTGGCGACGCTGATATAACCTCGGAAGTTGCGAGCGTCGTTAAATAACAATAATAATTGAGGGGTTTGCCGGAAGAAAGGCGGATAGACCTCTACGCCCTTCTTCGGGAAAACGGTTTAAAATGTAGTGAATAATTCGCTAATTATAGTAGCGAAATTTTGTTTTGATTGTACTGTACATACCTGCAGGAAAGGGCTGCGTGCGTGCGCGATTTAGTCAGTCAGTCTACAAGTAGCGCTAGTGCTGAGCGTTACCGCATACTGTACTGTGTGTGTTTTCTCTTGGTAGAGACTAAGCAAATATATAGTTCAATTTAGTCAGTCCAGTTGTTTCCTTTGACTACTTTTTATGTTCATTATTGTCCTTGCTTTAAGAGTAAACAAACTTATGAAGCTCAGAGATTCAGACGGAAATATTTTATGTTCTATAAAGAGATTTGTTACAATTTGCAGATTTTTGGGCTTATTGTTATCAGGATTATACAAAGAATAAATTTTATTTATTTACTAGCCGTACCCGTGCGCTTCGCTGCACCCGTTAGAAATAAATATAAAGTAATTACATAATTAAAATAGGACGTTTGATCCAGGGAACATTCGTATTTGATGGAAGGATATATCGTTTATTATGTTACTTAATTTAAATTGGATCCAAATAATTAAAATACGATCATTTTGGTCCAGAGACACTCATTTGGTGCAATGACAATTCCTTTAACCTGTTTCTAATTTTTATTACATGCAACCATAGTTTAATGAAGATTGACATCATTTAGATTTAATGTGTATACTTTATTTTACTTGTTATAGGTTCCCATTGAATTATGGTAATAACTTAATTTTAACTCTTATTTTCTACGTATTCAGTAAATAGCGTTTGGCCCACTATGGTTCTGAACCCTTCAAATAACTTGAATTATATTATATAATATTACATATTATATTATATTATATTATATTATATTATATTATATTATATTATATTATATTATATTATATTATATCAGAAGTTACTGTAATAACATTATAGCATTATGTCCATATAGAGAAACTACACTTTCCAATGGTGAAATAATAATTAATTACACAAATCGATTAATTTAGCTTCTGATATTACTTCATACAAACACAGAAACATTCTCTGTAGGCTGTGATTCATAGCTTTCGATTGTTGTTGACCAAGGCCCCTTATAGACGAATTCATTTGTTTATTTCATTACACCGCCTTAGATGGCAGTTATTTTAATTTTGAAACTCATTTATCTCATTAACTATCAGTCCTATCAAAATTTTTCAAAGACTAAAACTTATCGGAAATGATTTTTAAAGAAACGTTTGTTATGTAACATTTTTCATAAAAATCAATAATAAGCGAGATATTTCGATTTATTTAATTCAGGCCCCCTTATAACCCCCCCTTTTAAATAATGTATTTTGAATGCCATATAGTCTAAAATCTAAGTTACAACGAACTTAATTTATATTCCAATTTTCATCGAAATCGGTTCAGCCATTATCGCGTGAAAAGGTAACAAACATACAGACAGACAGACACACAGACATACAAACAAAAATTTCAAAAAAGCGATTTTCGGTTTCAGGGTGGTTAATTATATATGTTAGGACCAATTATTTTTGGAAAATCGAAAATTACCAGAAAAATTTCAGCTACAGATTTATTATTAGTATAGATGTTCACACAAAATGGAGATTTTCTTTTTCTGTTATATTCAGAGATTTTGCTTTGCGTACTTAATGTCTACTCAGTATTTCTGAAATAATGTAAATTACTTTAGAAGTAGATAATTAATGTCATAAAATGTATCTTTGTTTCAATTCCGTGTGAAATTTAAATCTGAAATCTACATTAAATCCCCTAAGCAAATCATTATATGGATAAAGGGCGTATAGACCGAAGTTTTATATGGTACAAATATCAGGAAATTTAATAATATAAATTGTCTAAATGTTACAAAACATTTATACTCGCTAAGATTTTTAATTTAATGTATAATTTTGTTCACTATCTGTATAACATTTTATTCAGGTGCGTTTTAAAATCTTAGATTGCCTGTATCTCAATTCACCATTTTGACATATAAGCCCTTTTTCCGGCAAACCCCTCAATTATTAGAGGAGAAAAATTTGCTCCGGCGCCGGGGATCAAACCCGGGTTCTTGGTTCTACGTACCAAGTGCTCTAAACACTGAGCTTCGCCGAAGTTCAATTCACAGCACTGGATCGAATCCCTCTCCTTTAGTGTTTTTTTTTTCTCTCCAAGTTCGACATACATGTTGACATAATATATTAAGTTACTGCCATTTTATAAAGAGCGCACTCAATTGAGTGACTTGTGGCCGGGATTCCACAGTAATATGCGCTGTTGGGCGATGAATCTATGTGAAGATTAATTTTTGATCCTATAGATCCGGTGCTGTGGATTGAACTTCAGCGTAGCTCAGTGGTTAAAGCAGTTGGTACGTAGAACCAAGGACCCGGGTTCAATCCCCTGCGCCGAAGCGAATTTTTCTCCTTTAATAATTATTGTTACCTTAACAGATATATTCTGTAGGACCAAAAATTAATCTTTACATAGGTCGTTAAGCAAACCATAACTTAATTTTTACATTGTTGCGTAATAATTTTAAATTTAAGTAGTCACATAAAGAGTCCAACGCAATTGGGCAAAAAAGTGATATCAATCTTGCCAGTTCATTGAGCACGACGTGCACCTATAGTAGTTCACGCCCAGCAGTTTGGAAACGCATGCATTAAGCTCTTTATACAGCAGAGTAACTAGTATCCACAAGCCAATTCACTGTAACAAGGTGTTTATGTAGTCTACGCTTGTAGAGGTGGGGAGTTATTTCCTCTTGTTCGGTAACGTTGTTTTCCGGTCCAGTGAATTTAAGGAGGAAAGTGAAATGTAGGGGAAATCTTCGTGCAGCTTCCGAACTATCATTATTTCCGTTACGGCTTCTTGCGAATTTGTTTTCCCTTTTGTATTTAACAATGTTAATACGCCCCTCACACAACGGACGGAGAAATCTGAAGGTAAAGTACATGAGACAATGGGAGTTGTAACTGCTCTATATAATGCTGAAGTCAAGGTTATTCAACTGGAGGCCCGTGAACCCTATTGAGCACTATACGTTATAAACTGAATAGTTTATTTCACTATTTATGAGATACATAAATAGCTTTGAACATGATCTTGTTCTATAACAAGTGGATTTTTTCAAGAGAAAAGTCATTGAGAATTTAACGAGCCTTTAAAATTGAGAGACCATTAAGAGTTAGTGATTTATGCCTATACTTCATTTCTACAACACTTGGAAAATGTTTGGTTTGAACAAGACCAAAATCAAAGATGTCGTTATCGGTACTCTGCGTGGGTCGTTAAGCTTGCTCCACTATCACCTTTATTGTCAACATCAATAAGGAAGATGCTTTCCCTTAGTATTCACCTACAGCTTATTTATTACTAATTTTTCGTATATTTGTTTATAAATGTATTATAAATTGTATTATTAATAAGTTAAAATAACTAATATTGTTAGCTATGCTCTGCCTATAGTAGCAGCCTATTTTTTGTAAATGTTTCATATTTATTTGTTTTTAAAATTGTATTATTAATTGTTTATTTATTTAATTATGTATGTATTTATTTATTTATGTATTTATTTATTTATTTTGCTAATAATTGTAACATAAAATATAAACAGAAAAAACTTTAGCTCGCCCCTGAAAGAGTAGAACTCGTGTTCAGGGGCGGATTCCTGAATTGAAATTAAGAAGTATATAATACAATTTGTCTTAAGTCTACTACGCAATAAGAATATATAGATTTAAATTTGCAATTTTTCGATTTTTATAGAATCCAGACATAACTTTTTAAATTTAATACCAGAACTATTAGAATTGACAAGATTAGGATATTTAAATATGAATTTGATATTGGGCCTAAATTACTACTATGATTAAATACTGTAGCAGTGTTGCATTTTGATTCAAACAATCTTAAAGAATTCATACCTTTTGTTTCATAACTATGAGAATACAGTTCAAAATTATTTCGATTTTTTTTATGTTTGAATGTTATTAATGCAATATAATAAATTTGTTTTATTTTAAAAACATTAAAGTCTAAAAACAATTTTTGAGCTGGAAAATCAATAGGTTTATGAAGACATATTTTAATTATTTTCTTTTGTAATAAATAAAGTGGATTAAAATTGGATTTAAATAAGCTACCCCATCCCATAATACTTACTTACTTATTTACTTACTTACTGGCTTTTAAGGAACCCGGAGGTTCATTGCCGCCCTCTCATAAGCCCGCCATTGGTCCCTATCCTGAGCAAGATTAATCCAGTCCCTACCAACATATCCCACCTCCCTCAAATCCATTTTAATATTATCTTCCCATCTACGTCTCGGCCTCCCCAAAGGTCTTTTCCCCTCTGGCCTCCCAACTAACACACTATATGCATTTCTGGATTCGCCCATACGTGCTACATGCCCTGCCCATCTCAAACGTCCTGCCCCATCCTATAATTCCATACATAATTACCGATTGAAATAAAGTTAAATATATTGTGGGTAATAAACTTATTGGTAAGTAATTCCTCAATAAAACAAAATAATATATTATTTTACGTAATTTATTACAAAGATAATTAATGTGTTGGTTCCATTTTAAATTATTGTCCAAAATTATGCCTAAATACTTAACTTCAGAGGACTCCTTAATAATTGGACATTTAAACTGTATAAGGCAACAATTAGAGTTACGTAATTTAATACTTAATATAGATGTAGGAGGTTTGTTACATTTTTCAGATAATGATAATGGAATAATTACAACCTATGCTCTATCCCGTAGTGGCAGCCCGTAAATTCAGAGGCCAGTTATTGTTGTTCAACAATACATTTATAGGCTATAGTGGAATAAAATAGTGTAGGCTACGAAAGCACAGTTCAGAGTAGTCACGACTAGAAACCAGGGAAATGCATCATACTTTGTCAAATCCCCTTACAATATCCAATACGACTACCCACTGTAAAAAGTAACTCAGATACAAAAGATGATATGGGATTGAAATAATCCCAATGATTGTATGAATAGGACTTTTCATTGTTTTGTATGCTATTGTTAATTTTATCTTTAGGAGTATGTTTTAAAGTCGAATAACGTATTATACCAGAGTCACCAACCTTCTCTTGTTTTTTGTGATCTCTGACCACATATAACAGATTAATCAGCCTAATGCACTTTCAAGACAACTTTTATTAATTTCACTATGCTGCCATCTAGAGATTGTAAAAGAAGTCATGTTATAACCCTGATGGAATTGCATGGAGTAATAGTTTGCAGCACTACTTTCATCTAGCGGTCGTTACCAAAAACTTCAATTTCGACGGTGCAAATCCCAGTGGTTGTTCTCTTTTATATGTTGCCATTTCATAATATGGGAATTCATTCATTCATTCATTCATTCATTCATTCATTCATTCATTCATTCATTCATTCATTCATTCATTCATTCATTCACTCATTTATAGTGTTCTGCTCAAGGGCAGGTCTTTCGCTGCAGACCCAGCTTTCTCCAGTCTTTCCTAGTTTCTGCCTTCCTCTTTGTTTCTTCATATGATCCATATATCTTAATGTCGTCTATCATCTGATATCTTCTTCTGCCCCGAACTTTTCTCCCGTTTACCATTCCTTCCAGTGCATCCTTCAGTAGGTAGTTTCTTCTCAGCCAGTGACCCAACAAATTTCTTTTCCTCTTTCTGATCAGTTTCAGCATCAATCTTTCTTCACCCACTCTTTCCAACACAGCTTCGTTTTCTTCTCCATATCCACATTTCAAATGCTTCTATTTGCTTCTCTTCACTTCGTCGTAATATCCATGTTTCTGACCCCATACAATGCCACACTCCACACAAAGCACTTCCCTAGTAGTTCTTTCTTCAGAACACAGGAATGGTCAATCTTATATGTACTCCTGTATGATCAGAGGTATGACGTCGAAATTGCAGTATGTGCAATAGTGTTTCTTTGCAGTTTGTCTAAAAATTGGTAGATGATAAGTGTGGTGGGAATACTGTACTTACTTACAAATGGCTTTTAAGGAACCCAAAGGTTCATTGCCGCCCTCACATAAGCCCGCCATCGGTCCCTATCCTGTGCAAGATTAATCCAGTCTCTATCATCATATCCCATCTCCCTCAAATCCATTTTAATATTATCCTCACATCTACGTCTCGGCCTCCCTAAAGGTCTTTTTCCCTCCGGTCTCCCAACTAACACTCTATATGCATTTATTCGCCCATACGTGCTACCTGCCCTGCCCATCTCAAACGTCTGGATTTAATGTTCCTAATTACGTCAGGTGAAGAATACAAGGGAATATTGTAGTAATTTGAAAAAATATAACAATGATTATAATAATAATAATAATAATAATAATAATAATAATAATAACAATAATAATAATTTTGCATGATGGATACCTATAATAGCGATCGGACTGCGTAACATGAGATGTACTCGGGATTTTTGCCACTATTTGTTTTAACATTCACTTATCAATAAAATTTCAATAGTCTCTTGAATATATGCATTGAGTTCGGGGTCTTTCTATGTCATCTGTCTATGTCAACTTTCATGTGGAGTTTCGACTAGACACAATTGGGCTATCTAAGAGACTCATACGGATTTGAATTTTACACGAGCATGGGACATCGCTAGTTGTGAATATTTAATGCGAGAGGAGAAGCGTCTAGTTATTTGATATTTATGCTGTTGTTAATGTTCTTCTTGTTTTTATTGTTGTTGAAGAGAATGACGATTTTGCAGTGCCCATGATGAGGCTCCAAACATGTTACAAAGACAATTCAGTTGACTGCCTTGCCGATCTTGTTTCCCAATGGGCGAGTCGGACGTTCGCACGCTATTTGTCTGTGAGAAACAAGCCCTGCCAATAAGCTCATAAAGTATTGCCACTCTAGCTGAAGAAATCTGTTGGACCGACTCCACCTCTCTCCCACACAGAAATTAAAAAACCTAATTACGTAGATACATTCAAGAAGGACGTAAGTCATCATTTTTCTAAGTTGTCTATACGCTCCGGATTCGTTAGAATGAAAAAATTACGACATTTTCAGGAGTATGTTTGAGAATCTCTTTAAGTTTGAAACGTAAGTTTGGATATTAGGCTAAACACTTTGACATGAAACGTCTTTGTTTGAGGCACAAGAGAGAAAATCTGTAACGCTTTGACATGAAAAGTTTACACTGACGTCCCTAATAGTACCATGGAAGTACAAGTGTAAGATGAACTTTGTACAGGGACATCATTTTATTTTTACTTCAATTTTTATTGTACCTGAGTTTTTTAATGTCCTTCACTCCCACTCCTTCTACTAATGAAGTTCAACCGTCCTCCACACAGATCCAAGATCGCATATACAGTCATAGTAGGCTTAAGGTCATAGTAAGCAGTACGTTCCAAAAATATGTTCGCGTTTTCCAGTGACGAAAGCGTTTTCAATATTGAATCATTTTCGCACAGGTACTGTCGTCCATTTGCCTACGTCGCATCCCGGTTTCCCCCACCTGCTTCTATTCGCTTCTCTGTAAAGGCTAGTGGCTGGGCTGTCTTAGCTCTTTTATGAGAACATTAATTTCTGTTAGGAATTGGACGTCTATGTAATATTATACCCATACAATTGTTTAAAATAACTTAAATAAAAGGGTCTCGTTAAGAAATTAACTATCACATAATTTCCCCCCTTTCTACGACCCTGCGACATAACCACTTGGACGGACAGTAGATATCATGTCTGAGTAATTTTATCTTTTCGGATCGGGCAGAAGTGAAGACTGAATTTAGAGTACGTAAGGTACTCTTTTATAGAGTAGGTACAGAATTATTTCAACATGAGTTACTGATACGAAGTACCAACCTGGTAATTGGAATTACGTACAATAGTCTATAGTGAGATAATATGCATATCAGAACTGAAGCCTGTATCGAAATGAAAGGCCACCATTTTCAAAAATGTGTTTAAATATCCATATTATGATTATTTTTCAATTTAACTATATTCTCTATAGTGTACGCTAATGTGCTGTAGACAGTATAATATACACTGCATAATGAATACGTCCTCATGGACAGCTCAGTTCGTGAGTAAAAACACTCGTTGTTAATACTATACTGTATTTTGATTAAATAAAAACCTAATGAAAATTATCAAACTCAAAAGCGTGATATTTCCTAGTTTACGTAAATGGATGAACTACTTTTCTTCCCTCCTATACCTAGTAAAGTGATTTGTTTCTATTTTACGCCAGTATCATCGAACTCCAGTCGTGGAAGGGGATAGCAAACGGTATTTTCGGTTCTCAATCGTTGATCCAAAGGTATAGCCTGGTTAATATTAGAAATGTTAGTAAAAATAAAATGACGTCCATGTATAATGGATACCTGTTTATAATACGAGATCAGACTTTTTAATTTTAGATTTTCCGATTTTTGCCACCATTGGCTCTAGCATCCGCTTATAAATTTCAATAGTCTCTAGAGTCTAGATCGTATACATTGAGTTGGAGTTATTTCTATGTTATTTGTCTATGGTAGTAATTATTGTTAAGATTACTCAACATAAGTTACCAATAATTCACGTATTCACATTTTTGTTATGTTCTAATGATATTCAACTTATTTTATATTTTTGTTTTCATATTTTCCGATAATGTTATATCTCTAATGTGATAAGTTGAGCTATATATAATCTTAATTTTCCTTATTGTGTGTACTTAGAAATATTGTATTCACTGTATACTTTTTACTGCACTATTTTATTACTACTATTAGTATTATTATTATTATTATTATTATTATTATTATTATTATTATCATTATTACTATTCTTCTTTATTATTATTATTATTATTATTATTATTATTATTATTATTATGAATAATTGTCTTTTTTTTTTGTATGTCTCATTTATTTTGACCTGCTGTTCACATTTTATTATGCTTTTTTCTTTCTTTCTGTATGTTATATATTATGTCTGATTTCTTCTTATTTGTCTATTTTTTATTATTATTATTATCTTATTCAGTTTTGTGTGTAAAATTGTAGTGTAATTTGTTAATTTGTAGTGTTTTTGTAACGCAGTCTTTACTCCTGGTTGAGTGTTAGAGAAGGCCGTATGGCCTTAACTCTGCCAGGTTAAATAAATCATTATTATTATTATTATTATTATTAATAATTACAAATCCCGCGGAAGTCCAGCTGCTAGTTCCGAAATTGCTAGACCGGAAACAAATTATCATTATTTAATTAAAGATCGTGAGAAAGTGGTGGAAACTGCGACGTAGCTACGGTTTCTTCTTGTTTCTCTTTATCTGATATATTTAGGTGACAAATTCGATGCTTACGTTGAAGGAAGTTTTATAACCATATCAAATAATAGTCTCAAAAGTGTCACTGTATTCCTTTCTAAAGAAAGGTAGATACCGATACGTACAGACGGTGTAGAGATGAGAGTAGTAACAACAGAGGCCATGAATCTTCCCCCACCATCACCACCGCATCCTTCCTGTGCCGATGTGCTCCTCTTTATACTGTATTTACGACGATACGCTTCCTCGCTCATCTCGGATCGCGTTGCTATATATACAAAAAGAGGAGCAAACCGATATCTCAGTGCATAAGCCTTCTTCACACAGGCAAGCAAGTCACAGGACGAGAAATGACAATTGCAAAGGTAAGCCAGAAATTTAGCCTTGACTAATTTCAACTCGCGGACTAGATTCTAACGTAATAATAAATTATGTTATCTCTACTAAGTACTATTAAAACGTCATCATGTCCACACCTGTGGAGTAACTGTCAGCGCGTCTGGCCGCGAAACCAGGTGGCCCGGGTTCGATTCCCGGTCAGGGCAAGTTACCTGGTTGAGGTTTTTTCCGGGGTTTTCCCTCAACCCAATATGAGCAAATGCTGGGTAACTTTCGGTGTTGGACCCCGGACTCATTTTACCGGCATTATCACCTTCATTTCATTCAGACACTAAATAACCTAGATGTTGATACAGCGTCGTAAAATAACCCAATAAAATAAAAAAAAATATTTCACAGATTCAAAATGTGTTTTTACATTCACAGTTAGTTAATGGAATGTGAATAAATTGTTTTCGGATGGAAAATAAAATAAATTTCAAACATTTGATAATGTTAAATTGAGAAATAATATGCACTTATACACGGATAGGTGTATATTGAATAAATAAATTTATTATTTAGAGATACATACACACAATATACGATTATTCATAAAAGTACATGTATATGATTATTCTCACCTTATTTGTTACATATACTCGTAATTTTACCAGGGTTGAACAACCACCAAATGATTTTTAAAGTGATATTATTTGGTAAAAAAAACAACAGCAACCTCACCTTTAAATGGCACAATTACGGAATTATCAGATGAATTGTACATACATACGTAATAAATACACACACATAACATACATACATGCATGCATGCATGTACATACATAGTTATCTACGATTTAACGCACTGATATTTTTGAAACGAGTTTCCGAAACAACAGTTATCGTCATCTTTACAGTTATCTGTGCTTCAACTGGTAACTGTGTCTCGGCCTGTAGTTACCTGGCTGTTAGTACTGATTCGAACAGATACCGACATGCAGCGCTACTGCATTACTGTTTCGTAAACCATACTGTAATAACTGATATTAAATAATAATATAAACCGGAATTAAATAATTTACTATATTATCGATGTAGTTAAAAAAATTTTGGCGTTTTATTTACGTAATTTACGGTAAATGTTCTACTTTCTAAGGACAATAATGTGTGTTTGTAAAGATAATTTCGAATATCTTAAGCTTAATTTTCGTCATAAACTTCAGATTCTATGTCGTCAGTCCAGGAATATTTTATTCTTGGGTGCTCTACTAATGCCAATGGTATTTCGATCTCCGAAAAGTCCATTTGAACACATGAAAGCATTCATATGGACCAATGTAATATATTTTTACATTACCAATATGGCTGTCATAACCACCATAGCTGACTGCAGTTGCAGTTTTGTAGCAGAAATTACATCTAGCCCTCTCTCCACTAGTATCATTTACCTCGATGATCACGCCAAATACCAATAATTATTGCTTTTTTAATCAAACTGTATTACGATTGAGGTGGAAGTTCACATGTACACTATCGTTTATCACACGATTCCTTAATTAAAAATACTTGCTCCTACTACTACAGAGCTCACTGCCATATTACTACTGAAAACTTCTGCAAATAAAAATAACTAAAAAGATCACTAACAAAATACTAGTGGAGACATCTATGGACAACAAGTACAAGAGATACTGAACTTGAAGTTACCTCAACTGTTAGTTACAAGATCTGTTAAATCTACATTTAACTTTTCGGAAACTCATGAAATTTATAAGTGGAGTTAAATTTATAAGTGCTGTTAAATAACTGACAGTTAACTGAGGTGTACCAGAAACCGGGGATTAGTAACTAATAATAGAGATAATCTCACGCCACGGTTTTCATGCCTTGCTACAACCTACAGAACACTCGCTTTTAGATTTTGTTTAGTATGGCTCATAGAATTCATTACAGTAATCTGAAGATTTTAGACGCTATTTACTTGGAATGTGTCCTAATTAAAATGATTTATCACTGACTGGCTTCTTGAGTGTTTTTATTGTAATACAATATTAAGAAAACTTGCCAAAAATATATCTGCAATCATTCAGAAGACTAGAAACGAAGTTTCGATCGGTGCTCTTCCTTGTGTGTAATACTTTCAGCATCGACGACATGAAAGAATTCTTTAAACATTCGTGTTGAACGAACTGCACTACATTCCGGGTATATATGTGGACGTTCAGTCATTTACAACCTGCATAAGGAAAGAAAGTTCAAGATAACAGGCAGGGTTTGGAATTGAACGGGTTACATCAGCTTCTTGTCTATGCGGATGACGTGAATATGTTAATAGAAATTACACAAACGATTAGGGAAAACACGAAAATTTTACTTGAAGCAAGTAAAGCGATCGGTTTGGAAGTAAATCCCGAAAATACAAAGTATATGATTATGTCTCGTGACCAGAATATTGTACGAAATGGAAATATAAAAATTGGAAATTTATCTTTTGAAGAGGCGGAGAAGTTCAAATAGCTGGGAGCAACAGTAACAAATATAAATGATACTCAGGAGGAAATTAAACACAAAATAAATATGGGAAATGCCTGTTATTATTCGAAAATTTTTTATCATCCAGTCTGCTGTCGAAAATTCTGAAAGTTAGAATTTATAAAACAGTTATATTATCGGTTGTTCTTTATGGTTGTGAAACTTGGACTTTCACATTGAGAGAGGAACATAGGTTAAGGGTGTTTGAGAATAAGGTGCTTAGGAAAATATTTGGGGCTAAGAGAGATGAAGTTACAGGAGAATGGAGAAAGTTACACAACACAGAACTGCACGCATTGTATTCTTCACCTGACATAATTAGGAACATTAAATCCAGATGTTTGGGATGGGCAGGGCATGTAGCACGTATGGGCGAATCCAGAAATGCATATAGAGTGCTAGTTGGGAGACCGGAGGGAAAAAGACCTTTAGGGAGGCCGAGACGTAGATGGGAGGATAATATTAAAATGGATTTGAGGGAGATGGGATATGATGATAGAGACTGGGTTAATCTTGCACAGGATAGGGACCGATGGCGGGCTTATGTGAGGGCGGCAATGAACCTTCGGGTTCCTTAAAAGCCATTTGCAAGTAAGTAAGTACAACCTGCATAAGACACTCAAGACACAAAATGAGCCTTAAGTAAGATGGAATCAACAAAAACGTAAACCTCTGAGACGTTAGTGTCTTAATGAACACCTTACATGCTCTACAGTGAATTAGAAAACACCAAATTTCTTCGAAGCAGAATCAATATTTCATCTTGAAGTTTATGCTTGACTTTGACCATATTTCTTTATTTGGCTCTTTTGAGGACTCCAAACAACTTGCAGAGTGAAATTCACGTCCTTGGTTTATGAATCCATAGCTCGTAACCTAGCTGAGCAATGTCGCCCGCGGCTTGGAGTGGCACGGTCGTACGTGAAAGGCGTGTGAGCGTAATGCCAGGAACCACATGTGTGTGCTATGCGAGGCATTCGCTGTTATAATTCAAGTTTATGTCAACACATATCTTGAAACCGATTTCCTTGCATTGCATGGGTAGCTTATAGGAAGGACGTGGATACTGAATTTCATTGCCTCATAAACACTAAAGCAAAGAACTGCGCAAATTGTAAATGTTATAACAGAACAAATAAATCGACTACCTAGATTAAATAAATAGGTGTAGGCTTAAATACATATATTTTGTAAATAAGAATCACGTGCCAGGCAGGTTATAGGTCTACATACATTCTCATACGCCAGTCATGTCAATTGATGCCCATAGGAGCAAGCGCGCGCTTTAGAGCTCAGAAAAGCCTGAGCGCTTTACAGTGGAAAGGAAAGAGATAGACGAAAGAAGTAGTACTGGGTGTTCAGTTCAAAGTTGTCATGGGTCGCTGTATGTCGTCATGTGGATAGCCGATGAGCCTAGAGAATTCAATTTTCCTACACTTCCGCAGAGGTGTATTACTTATGTGCAAGAGAAGTTGCCTAGTAAGTACGGCGTTCATTCAGAAGAGTATTTACCGATACGTACCGTAACGCCGGTAGTGGCAGGAATGTGAACTGTTTCGAAACATGTACTGAGGTGGGTTTTTTCTTACTGTCGGGATATGTGGAGGGGGGTTAAGACGATTACTTACGTATTTATTGACATTAATTTCGACGGGCAACATGGACACGGAGCATCTGATTTGTATTGTGGAATGTTGCCGTACGCAACCGATGTACAACTTGCCCGCGCAAAACACAGTTCGAACGAGGTTATGGTAGCACATAGACCGTACAGACCGCCATATGTTGCTACGACGTTCAAGTTATACCGTACATGTACTCAAGTTCAGATTGAACGCCTTGATTAAAAGGCAACTTCTCTTACACAAAAGCTGAAACTCGCTTCAAATCCCTGACTCATAAACAGTAACGTCATGACACACTTTGAAATGAACACCCAGTATATGCCGCTTGGTCCAGCTATATTCAGGGATGGTCAGCACTGATTCAATAGATAAAGGGAAGAGAACTTATTAAAACTGTATCCATGGTAATTTTTAGATCTGTCTGAGAAGTTTAAGTGCATTATAAGAATGAAAGTTTTAATTTTAATGCTCATTTTTCACAAGTTTGATTTTTTTTATTCAAAAGAAATATTTTCTCAACTTTTTTAATAGAAAAGTGAAATTTTGAGATATAGGCCTATTTATTTAGTAGCCGTTCAGAATGTTTTCGTAAATCTAATAAACCGGTAAATACGTATTACTGAAGATAGTGTATTGAAAATTTTGAAAATATTCGCATGGAAATTGTTTGTAAGGATATTAATTAACAAAGCAACTACTGTTACATCATAAGCAAAAGATACGTGCCCATGTGTTGTAAAAATGTCAGCTCTATAGCTTCAGCATATTTCGAGAAAATAATTTAATATTATGATGATAGGAAGTTGCTCACTAATATCACCTTAAAAGCATAGTGCGATAAAAGTTTTGTTAAGGAATATTAGTTACACTTAAAACATATACAGCATCTAGGTAACTTTGCTTTGTAGGTACTGTAATATTGTTTTGATTAGTTTATAGATTACTTTTATAAGGCTAAAGGTACCATCAATATCAATTAGGCCTACAACTTATCATGTCATACTCAATCTCTTTTTTGGGGATGTCACTTTCTTTATGAATGATGTGTTTCATCCACTTAGTACAGTATAGTTGTACTACTATGGAATTTATGTCAATATTCCTTCTTAACTCTTTATTATGTTATTAACATTTAAAACACAACAGCAATATTAAGAAATTGATATTAATACTTTTGTTTTACAGACAATATAGATATCAAACAGAAAGAAGCCATATAAAAATAACGAAATAAAATTTCACGTTCCGTTTGAAGTTTGTACACCACTGTTTTCTTAATCCAACAGGCTGCTTATTCATATACACAACCCTTCCTCTTTCCATACTTAGCGCTTGATGCCCCCGCACGACGTCAAGGTCAGAAAAATGCGCTGGCTTTGACATCACTGTCATACGCCCATAAGGTTAAATTATATTAATACTCGCTTCGTATAGTTCAAGTGTAACTACCAGCACGGACACAGGTGCTACATCAGGCCTGGGCGTTAATAACTCAATCGAGACGTTCAGACTGCCCCTTAACTCGCCACTCCACTCCACCTTCCCCGGTAGAAACAGGGAAAAATAGGCCTATCTTTGGGGAGGCCGAGACGTAGATGGAAATATTATATTAAAATGGATTTGTGGGAGCTGGGATGTGATGGTAGGGAGCTGGATTAATTTAGCTCAGGATAGGGACCGATAATGGGTTTATGTGACGGCGGCAATGAACCTCCGGGTTCCTTAAAAGCCATTTGTAAATAAGTATTGCAAAAAGTCTTGAATTTATTAAATTTTTTACATTTATGTCAAATTACGCCATTTTACACGTATTTTACGCGTCGTATAAGAATTATTTTCTAACTCGTAACTTCCCAACCCTGCTTATGATTTATTTACTACACTGCATGTTTACCACTGTGCGTGTTAAAATTGCTTCAGCTTCGACAAATAAATGCATGTAAGGATATACTGGGTGTTCAGTTCAAAGTGTGCCATGGCTCGCTGTATGCCGTCACGTGGCTAGTTGATGAGCCTAGAGAATTCAATCTTCCTACACTTCAGCGGAGGTGTATTACTTATCTGCCAGAGAAGTTGCCTACCAAGTACGGCGTTCATTCAGAAGAGTACTTACCGATACGTACGGTAACGTCGGTAGTGGCAGGAATGTGAACTGTGTCGAAACATATACTGAGGTGAGTTTTTTCGTACTGTCGGGATATGGGGAGAGAGTTAAGACGATTACTTAAGTATTTGTTGACATTAACTTCGACGGTCAACATGGACACGAAGCATTTGATTTGCATTGTGGAATGTTGCCGTACGCAACCTATGACAACAAATACCGTACTCTGCGTACGACTTCGCCGCGCAAAACACAGTTCGAAAGATATTATGGTAGCACACAGACCGTATAGACCGCCATCTGTTGCTAAGACGTTCAAGTTATACCGTACACGTTCTCAAGTTCAGATTGAACGCCTTGATTGATAGGCAACTTCTCTGACACAAAATCTGAAACTCGCTTCAAATCGCTAACTCATCAACAGTGACGTCATGACACACTTTGAAATGAACACCCAGTATTAAGAAATAATTCACCGCATTGTAAATGAGTATAAATTAGTTGTCCTACTCTCAAAATCCCTGACTTTGCTCAATGAAATTATCTTCCGAATACCGTTACGATATTTGAAAGGCTTTGGTGTAAATGAAGTTTTTGTCATAATTTCTACTAGGACAAGGCATTATTCTGAGGTATCCAATCAGTTTATCCGTAATTAACGGCAGTGCTACACGGTTGCAGGCCCTCACTCTCGCTTTCGTAGCGGCTCTCTTCGCCGCTGGTGCATATCCTTACCCCGGCTACGGGACGGGCGACCTCCAAGGCCATGGTTTGTCATTGGAAGGCCACGGACTGACGCTGGAGGCAGCAGGCGGCCAAGAAGGCCACTCCGTCGGGCATGCAGGACAAACGGGACATGACGTCGACTATTATGTAAGTATTGGTTTGTGCCTTCGTATACCTGTAATTGTGAGAAATCTAACGATGAAAGTGAAACAGTTAAGGAACCTTTTACCTTACAAGAGGGATTGCTCCTCTAACGCATTTCATTATTCTTAATAAGAAATTAGGCATGGATCTGTTACTAAACCAGATATTGCTTAAAAGATAGAGATGAGAGAAAAAAAAGTCACTGCTAACAGAAAATAAACCGTGTCACCAAGATGACAAACATTTTGTCATATTTTATGCTCTCCGAAACAATTTGGTTTCTTGCGGAAGCCGGAGTCCTATATATGGAAATGGCCATAAATTAGACCAATAAATTATCTGAGCAAATATAAAAACACTATTATTATTTTATTATTAATATTATATTAGAGTATTACACTAATACAATAATATTTTCTGATGCTGAAGACTATTTTCTCAGAAAACAGAGACAACATGCAACAGGTGTTCCCAACAGAAGAAACGACAACATGAGAGGAAACTTGTCTCAGAAAATTATTTGTGATATCTGTCGGCTACAAGGTTAGCTAATGGAGTGATGGTTATCTCAGTAGCCGATAGATGTCGAGTTGTATAATAGGAATAAAAACAGTCGTATTAAATAATTACGATAGGCATACATTTTGGGCCGTATTCAAAGACATTCTTAGCGCGGGCTTCCGATGGACGATCAGCGAACTAACGTTTTTCGTATACATAAACCAGTGTTAGCGATATGATATGATATGATATGATATGATATGATATGATATGATATGATATGATATGATATGATATGATATGATATATGATATGATATATGATATGGTATGATATGATATATGATATGATATGATATATGATATGATATATCTGCAGTGCTTGGGAAAAGTAACACAAATCAGTTTCCACAAACCTTTTTTGATAATTTATTGGCAACTTACGGAACATCTGCTCGCTTGGAAAAAAATACATAAGTATTTCTCCCATTACAATAATTCATACAGAAAAAAATCAAATCGACATAAACCAGTGTAAGTTGTCAATAAATTATCAAAAAAGGTTTGTGGAAACTGACTTAAGTCACTTTTCCCGAGCACTGCAGATATGATATATGATATGATATGATATGATATGATATGATATGATATATGATATGATATATGTTAAATGATATGATATGATATGATATGATATGATATGATATGATATGATATGATATGATATGATATGATATGATATGATATGATATGATATGATATGATATATGATATTATATGTTAAATGATATGATATGATATGATATGATATGATATGATATGATATGATATGATATGATATGATATGATATGATATGATATGATATGATATGATATGATATGAATGCTGTACAAGTAACCAGGCGATGCAGGGCTAGTTTAGCATGCTCGTAGCGCGGGCTAGCGAAATGTCTATGAATAGCACCCTTTATGTTTAATCCTCTGTGTTTTGTCATGCTTATTTCATACGCATTCCCTAGCCTCGTTTAGAAAAGAGAAACTCACAATTTTTAGAACTGAGAATCTGAAACAAGCCAACGTCCGGGCAGTCACTTTCCGGGACACTTGGACAAGCATCTAAAATCTGGGGTACGTTTGCTAAAAACAATCATAGCCTTTGTTAGTGGTTCAATATAAAAGGAAACCTAAAGTATATAAAGACAATTGGCTATAATAATTTCTTCACTTATCTAGTTCTTCTCTTCATTTGTCAGATTCCAGAGTGTTGTTAACAAGACCTTGAAACAGTTCTATTGTTCCGTTGGACTCGCGTTTGAAGAGTTAATACCACCTACTAAAACAACCACTAAAGCCTACATGACGAAAGCGGTACCTGTCCCATTTTTAGATAACAATTATGATTGTGTCCTGCTTTTAAGGTCCAGAACATAAATAACATGGATTTATTTTTCAACAGGCATATCCCAAGTACAGCTTCAAGTATTCAGTAAACGACTATCACACTGGGGATGTGAAGAGTCAACACGAGGTCCGCGACGGCGATGTGGTCAAGGGACAGTACAGCCTGGTGGAACCAGATGGCACTTTACGCACCGTGGACTATACTGCTGACAAGCACAGCGGCTTCAACGCTGTTGTCACCAAGACTGGACATGGTCTTCATTCTGGTGATTACAGTTATGGAAAAATCTGAAGAAATAACATAGACTACGATCCTAGATTGTTATAAATCTATTTTCCCAACCTCGCATTATGGGAACACAGTGTGATTCGAACAGCATTAGGCCTAGATAGTGAGATCTTCACGTAAGACAACACAGGACCATGACAGATGAAACATCCGCACCCTAAACAGAGTTCGAACCCAAAACTGTGGGAATCATATAGTGTAAGAACTGAATTTTAACTGTCCTAGTAGGTATTTTAATGAGGTACTGAAAAATTTGTTAATAACTAAAAGTTAAAAACTGTTAGGTCTACACATATACATACTTATACAAAATTAAATCTATAAGCTTACAGCATGTTACATTCAATATGTGGAATGCAGATCTCAGTTCTTAATACCAATA
The DNA here is from genome assembly GCF_040183065.1 of Periplaneta americana. Lineage (NCBI taxonomy): Eukaryota > Metazoa > Arthropoda > Insecta > Blattodea > Blattidae > Periplaneta > Periplaneta americana. The sequence continues at coordinate 44,161,764 of NC_091132.1, read as the reverse complement.
CAATTACTTCAGCAACAAGCAAGTCCGAATTTGTTATATGTTCGGGTTGCAGTAAGCTGTGTGTTAAATTAATCCTGTAAGTCAGGGATGTCGAACAGCGCTCTCAAACTGTGAAACGATTAATACTTTGCCTACAGTAGCTGAGCTGAAACGACAGTCAGTCAGCTCGCTGTAGCAGCGTTCTGTACGCAGTGTGTTTATCAACTCTGACGGCTGGTATGGATATGGAACGATGATTCAATAGTGAGTGGACAGATAAATATTTATTTATCTTAAGGGAGGAAAGGCGCATTGCTTAATATGTAGAAAAGAACTTGGATACATTAGCCATCATAATATTAATTCTAAACGTCATGCTGAAGGTTATGGACCAGAAAAGTTATCCCGTTTCACTCGTGAAAAGGCTGTAGAAGAATTAAAATCAAGATTTAATTCAAAAAAACTTCCATCACCATCGGGTGTTAGTAGAATAAGCTTGGTTCGTGCTAGGTACAAAATTTGTGAAATTATTGCAACGGCTTCAAAGCTATTTACTAACGGAGAATTTGTGAAAGGCTGTCACATAGCTGTTGCAAAAGGGATATGTCCGGAATACGTTAATGATTTTAAATCTATATGTTTGTCTCCTAATATTGTTACAGAGCACGTATCATAAATGGGAGATATCTTGGAGGAACAACTGATAGCAAGAATGAAAACTTTTACTTATTACTCACTATAGCTCTTGATGAAAGTACCGACAGGAAAGATACGGCGCACCTAGCTACAGTATATTCATAATGAGTGTCGATTCAGATTTCAATGTTCATGGAGATCTTGTAGATGTCATTTCACTAAAGGATCGAACTTGAGGAGGAGATATTTTTGAATCTGTAAAAAAACTATGAACAAATTTCAAGTCACGCTAAAAGCAATTAATTTTATACATCAAAACAGTTTATGTTTCTGAACTTGAAGTTGCACTGCTACAACACATACACAAAACGTTGATATTTTAACATGATATTAACAACATTATTATTATGAGTTACCTATTTCCGTCACTAACTAACAACATTCATGGAATGTCCCAGTAGATAAAACTCTATTATTATTATTATTATTATTATTATTATTATTATTATTATTATTATTATTATTATTATTATTACCATAATTCATCCTCATGTAGGCTACATTCTTTGTTTATCAGAGTTCGTCAAGTGCAAATGTAAATTGAGTTCCTAATCAATTGGTAAGATGTATAAAAGTTATGAAAGTACCAGCCGCCGCAGTTTCGCTTTTGTTTACGATCATTCGGCCGGTCTGTCTGCTACCTGTGTTCAACCGTTGCATGGTAAGGGAGAAGATAAGGCTCTGCAGTTCACAGCTCGAGAGCGCTGTTCGACATCCCTGCTGTAAATTATAAAACAAAGTTGGTGTGTAGTAGGCCTATAACGGAGGAACTTATTTACAGGCGAACAATAGGCCTATTCGTCGTGCAAATATAGCTTTCAGATATAGTTCCCTGTGAAGCTGATTTGAATAATTTCAAGGGAAAAATTATTCCGGTGCCTGGTATCTAACCCGAGAGCTTTGGCTAAACGCGCCAAGGCTCTACCAACTGAGGTACCCAGGAACTCTATCAGACCCCCCGACTCAATTTCTCCCTTTATATCCAAAGGCCTCAAATTTTTCCCTTGAAATTATTCAATATTCGTCGTGTTTTTTAGTTCTGCGATTACTATACGAGTAATCGCCGCTAGATTTGAGGATCGCGAGTTAAAATCCGCAAATGCCGATGGAGTTTATAGGCGGATGGAAACCTCTGCACTGTATCCTCCGTGACGGAAGTGAAGCTTTGAACCCCGTGTAGTAGATTTGTGGCATGCTAGAAATAACTCTCTATCTAACGGAGAGGTATAGGTAAAATTCGTACATATTTCGTATAATGTGATGTATTTATTTAAAAATGTTGGACCTGATTCGAGGGTGGATTTATCATATTAATTACAGCCTATTTCATTTTGCGCTTTAGACTATTTTCGGTTTATATTAAATTTTGTGTTCAATTATTTCTTAATATTGTAAAAATAATCCAATTGAATTGTTTGCAAATAACGGGTCATATCTTCAGTAGAATTTGGTCGGTATTCTTTAAAAATATTACAATTATCTCTCATTCATTGTTTTTCGAATATTTGAGCTCGTCCTTTTTACCAAAGTACAACGTTTTGAAAATTTCCAGTATATAACATATACGCACGACGTTACTGCACCCTATTTCAGTCGAGCATATAACTAAATATCCGTGGCGCTACAGCCAGCTGCTGGCCTCACGCCCACATGCCGAAGCAGAGGTGGACGATCAACCAACCAGAATGGAGGTATCGTGTGGTTAGCACGATGATCCCCCCAGCCGTTATAGCTGGCATTCGCAACCGGATTTCGCTACCTATCGTAGCTCCCCAAGTGCATCACGATGCTGGGTGGGCACCGGTCCCATACACTGGCCGAAATTTCATGAGAAAATTTCTTCCCCCACGAGGACTCGAACCAGCGCGCATTCCGAAACGCGAGTGCTAGGCAGATGCCTTAGACCACGACACCAGGGCGCGGGACAGTCGAGCATATACGAACTTTAAATACAAATTTTCTTACAAACGAATAACTCACGGAGATTTCACTACCTGGCCATTTTGATTCCCGGACTTGAATATATTGACAAATTGCTGGGACATCTGTACTGTCTACAGAATATCTATCAAAACCCCTGAATCACTAACCAACATAAATTCTAAAATCATATACAGAGTCATTCAGAAGGAGTTACTGCTACATACGGAACTTATTTCTGAAGACATTTTGAGGAAAATATGTTATATAAACATGGGTCCTATTCTCAATATTTTCAGAGTTACACTAATTTGAATTTGTTTGTAAAATACCTTTCTTTCTTCAGTTTTAAGGGTAGAAGAATATCACAAATATAGAATGAACTATTCAGAAGTGTAATTTCTTTAATTGGCTAGTATTCTGAAGCTCAAAATGTGTTGTGAATTCCTTAGTTCCTTCGTACAGATTGTTTTCTTTTCTCAACTACAAAATTACATTATTCTTATGCACTTATTACAACTGTTAAAAATCACACCATTCGTGCATTCCTATAAACTCTTGTACAGAAAAGACGAGTAGCTAAGACTGACCAGCCATAAGTCTTTACAGAGCGGTCAGCAAAAACGGGTAGGGGAAACCGGGATGCGACGTAACCACTCGGACGGACAGTAAATAAGAGTGCCTATACATATACTACTTTTGGACAGTCTTACGAAACTTGCTGCCTATGTAAATACATACAAATATACATATATGCCTACATTAGATACACACATTACATACATATATACGTAGGCTACATAGGGCTACATTTCATACGCACATACATACATAGCATACATACATGCATGCATGCATGCATACATACATACATACATACATACATACATACATACATACATACATACATACATACATACATACATAACATACATAACATAACATACATACATAACATAACATACATACGCACATAGACCTACATTTCATACATGCATAATACATGCATAATACATACATACATACATACATACATACATGCATGCATGCATACATACATACATTACATACACACATATACATGAATACACACATAAATATATACACACATACTCGCATATATATTACATATATAACATACATTACATAAATACACTGCACACCTTTTTTTTACGGAGGAGGGACCCGAAGGCTTACACTGCAGCCTGAGGCTTATTGTGCTTACCATTACTATTCTTGTTAATGATTGGGTAGCCGAACGGCCGCGCTTTTGTACAAGTACAGCACGCCGCACCGTGAACTTAACCCGGGCTATTGTATGGGTGATGATGATTTGTGAATTAATGATGGCGAAATGAGTCCGAGGTCCAACCCCGAAAGTTACCCCGCAATTCTGCTTCAATTGGTTGAGGGAAAACCCCAGAAAAAACCCCAACCAGATAACTTGTCCCAATCAGGATTTGAACCCGGGCTCCTCTCGTTTCATAGACATTACTCCACAGCGGTGGACTCAATGCATACATAATATACATTACAAAATACATTACATACATATATACATATGCATGCATACATACATACATACATACATACATACATACATACATACATACATACATACATACATACATACATACATACATACATACATACATAAATTACATAGAATTGCACTGCATTACAGTATATCAAAAGATTAGGATGTTCAATTTTGCTGATGAGGTTTGTAACTAATAAATTTGTAGAATAAATAAGTCTATATTTTCTTTCAGAATTGTGACTGTAAAAGTCGACATGTTAAAGAGATATGTCGTCTATAAAACGTAATGTTGTGGAATATACAATGTGCTAATACAGGAAATACTCACGGTTGTGACTTTTTCATAGCATTAACGTAACGCACGCGGTCATACTACAACTACTGTAATTTGTAACAGTTTGCTTATCGCACCACGTATCTAGTTATCTAATATCTTTTGTTTCTGTCGATGAGAACAGCGCGTGGTCGTATGGCGGGTACACGCCAGCCAGTGTATTCACAAGACATTTGCAACATAATTGTAATGTAACCATGACAACGCACTCGTATGGGAGTTTGCGCGGTACTCCCTTCGATACGATTTTTGTAACCGAATTACGAGACCTCTGCGTAACCATTTCCGCACGCACGCACACACACACACGTTTATTTAATACATAATTTGACTATAATATAATATTTGCTATTATTTTCATGGATCTGTATAATTCAGAGACTATTTCGTTTATATGACGTCATTCCATTTTCGACCAATGAAGTGTAATGAAATTTTAAATTCCAACCAATCACAGTCACACTTTGCGATAATTTTTGCAGCTAGATTTATCGCTATCAATTTATCGCATGATCGTTCTTATGTTTAGTCGTTGTCGCCAACTGTTTCCCCGTAAATTCATGATCATGAATACATTAAGATGCAACTACACGGTTGAACTTTTCTTTCAATTTTAAAGCAATGAATGCAAGATTGATATGTAATATTAATTAATATATTTACGCAGTAAAGACGACGTTCAAAACGGCGCACCATGTAGACACAAAATCTTCATGCATCTTAATTGAACGTACCTTTTAAATTTGATTGTTTCAATATTCTTCCCAGATTGCACGCATACGCGATTGGAATATTGAACTGTGTAGATACAGTTTTAGTTCCGTTACACACTACAGCGAGAATGCGTTTGTCGAGCTATAAAAAATGCTTTCCTGTAGCACTGAGTAAGTCGAAATAAGGCACAGCTGACATTGGTCCTGCTCCCACAGGTAACTCAGCCTATAATTGTAGCCTATAAAATTTGTATTTTGTGAATGAAATTAAACAATTAATAGAAAGTAAGATGTTCAAATTTATGTAACATCATCGCATATCAAACCCAAACATCTACATCTTCATCTTCTAATTTCATGTCTATTGTAGGCTATCTGAAAAAATTACATTCCTTCATTGAGATTTGATAACTGCGTTTTCAACAATTCTTCATTCAATTAATGTATTAATCAGGTTACTGTAATTATATTATAAAATTGTAAATTAAACTGAGATTTCAGCAGATAATGAAAACGTATTTATGTTATAATAATAAGAGAAAAGTGCATCTATTTCAACTTCACCATGTCTAAATAGGTTAAGTATTCGTAAATATACAATAATTATTAATATTTTGTGATCGAATTTAGGGATATATTATTTACATTTTTATTTTATTCACGAAATAGTCCCAACAAATGTCACTCGAGGTCTGAGATTTCCCAGATAAATCTCTGACCTCTCGTGACATTACTACAGATAAATTTTCTGAAACATTTAAGGAGGAAATATTTGAAGGACAGTGCTTTATGTCAGAAACATTTACTATTAGTGCATGATTTTTCTTTACTAGTGGCAGGTACTTGACTTACGTCATTCACCCATATGGAGGCAGTTATGTAGACAATTTACCGACAGAGTCGTTGCCCAGGGTGCGTCATAGGAGGCTGGTCTTCGTTACATCCGCAATGAGATTAGATGATTATGGAGATTTGTTGTGATGCCACAGGGGAATCGGAGCTCTCGGACAAAACCACTGAATATACCTGGACCAGGGGCTTGCCCAACAAGTTATAAATCAGACGTACACCAGGGATGGAACCCGGGTCCACAGGATTATAAATCCAGTTCTATAGCCACTAGACCATCATGGAGGTTAGTGCATAGAATATAAACTGTAACAAACACTATAGCATAAAATAAATAGAAATCGGTTATTAGGAAAATGAATTAAGAGCGGATATAGGCCTACAGATTTAAGGGTAAAAAAGTAATTTTTCAATTTATTGTTTTTATAAAGATTAAACGTTTATCTTTATGTCAGTGAAAGAACTTTTACGACATATACAATATTTCGTTAGATATGACCATAAACGTGCTAACTTGCGCTTATTTATAGTCCCGTCGCTCTTACTTCCGGCAACCAATCACGTTGCAGGTCGGCTACATTTAAACGTGTGCGTCTTGTGATTCGCTCATGATGACGTTATTCATTTCCTAAGGCTCAATAAATACTTAATATAATCGCCCGCCATTTTGGCTCTTTCGTTGGCGTTCGCAGAAAGCACACGATGACGTTATTTGCCGTTCAATTATTTGCTGAATTACAGTGCGTTTGATTTATTATCATAGGAGCTACGACATGATAATGTTTAACGGTGTGGCAAATAGATTCCTCATCTGATAGCTCGGCAACGAAAGAACAAAAATGGCGAACAATACTACCTATCTAGACTTTATAGAGTCTTCACTTCCTAAGACGTAAGCAAAGACGAGGAGTCACACCGGGAATAACAGCGTCGCGACTATAGCTCTCCACACGAGGTAGCCTATATTTAACACTGATTTCCCGTAACTTATATTTTTGTGAAAACTCGGTAAGTTTTTAAGATACCGCAGTAAAATTTTGCAATGCAACTGTCTTTCATACTTGTAAACAAGATGAACTGCAATTATTACTATAACATTATAGTTTATTAAAAATAAATTACCTAAAATAACATTAAAAATTTAACTCCTCATAAGAAATTAAAAAAAAAAATTCTATCGTAGACGTTTCAAAGATTGTAGTTCATATTGTTCATTTGACATTGAGGAATAAATAGAAAAAGGAACATTCATATTTGTGGACATCAGTGCATAAAAATGGGCACTTTTTTGTTATGATATATATATTTTTTTTAATCCAATGCCACAAGGTTGTCTTTTCGACATTTCTGGTCTTCTCTCCTGGTCGTGGCTTAGTTGTAACTCACTTCTGAGGTTGGGGCGCCTGGAAGGCGGAGTTACTTTACCCCGATGATGTGATAGGATGATTATGTGGTGCCAGGAGAGGTCTTAAATCTAAAGTTAACTTCCAGACCATGGACGAACACAGGAATAATCAATCCCCTTTAAGGAAAAATTCCTGTGCTCTAACCGGGAATCGAACCCGGGACCTCATGAACTATAGCCAGAAGCTCTGACCACTAGACCATGAGGCTGGTCTGTTATGATAATTACTGATAATGGTGAAACTTTTAGTAAATCTGAAAATAGTCTTTAATTGCAGAAACACTGAATACTGAGCATTTAACTCATATATGTAAGGTCAATTAAAGTATTCATGGGTTAGATAATAAACATACTTCTTTAAGCCACGATACATCGCGGTCCAACACCTGAACCAGCGTCGTGGTAATGTCACTGAAGATGGAGGAGCACCCTCCGAAACATGTCTGAATTTAACCAATCTTAATTATCATCATTCGTAAAGTGTTCATACAACTGTGTTTTATATATATATATATATATATATATATATATATATATATATATATATATATATATATATATATATATTGTATGTTTAATACTGAGCATGTTAAACTGCAAGGTGAAAGAATCATTAGTTGCTGAGAAAAAATATTGGATTTCTCTCATTTTTAGTGCCCAAATCTGTATATTCCCCCTTAAATAAGTTTGAAAGTGAGAATAGAAAATTAAAAGCCGAAGTAATATTCAGGAGTATGATTTTGGATATTCCACCGTATCCTCAAACCTAGCAACTCCAACTGTGTGCAGGTTCCACTGACAGGGAAAACTGGTATGACTTGAATTGTAATATACGCTGATGGGCTGATAACGACCAGCTACTACAACTAGTCTACTACTGAATACAATCGCTGTGAATGCCTAAAATCTAATATATCAAATTAATAATGTTGAATTAAATAGGAAATAAGTTTAAATTATTTGTTAGCGCCTATGTGCATGTCAAATAAACATTGCGATTATACGAAATCTAATCATGCGTAGAAAATTCGGTTTCCTGGCTGTTCGTTTATGCTGCCGCGCACTTTTCTCCCTGACCGAAGACAACTCTTACGGGTGTATTAATAACTAAGAATGAAGTTAGGAATTTCATTTAAAAGATACAATTATTGTGACTAGAATTATGTTATAATCAATTACAAAAAAAAAAAAAAAAAACAGACTAAAAATTCAACACAAAGAATAAAACTGAAATGTATAAAAGCGCACATGGAGGTAATATAATATGTTAAATTTATATAATCATAAACGTTTTATGACATGGTACAGGGAGGTCCATTTATAATTTTAAAGCGGTTACATCACATATAGATGAGATTGGAGATCGGAACTTACCTCATTTCTTCACGCATAAGTTGTGCCACCTTACGGTGAACATCCCTTCACCGTCATTCTAAAGTAATGGTTCTTTATAATAACGAAATAGATAGTTTGTCTGATGGAAATTTGTTCACAAAATAAAGCTCTTAAAAAGTATTAAAAACGCATTTGCGTGTTTCGCCACAAATATCCAGAATCTCTAACTCAAATTATCAATGGATCTCAATACAAATGTATAAACTTGAAAATGTCAATATGTGCATAATAAAGTAACTACTCAGTCATAATTGATATTGTAATAAGACATAATCTGTGATAATTATTAACATACCTTATTGAAATAGATTGTACTAGCTCTACAAATTATCATTGTATGAAAATAAAATAATTTCTTTAAAAAGTGTCTGCATATTGTTAATATATTAACATGGTATTTTCATTTCAGTAACTGTTGATTCAACATGTTTAGTTAGATATCCGTAAATCTATTAAATATAGAATATAATCTAAATTTAACAGAAGAAATACTAAAATCAGAAGTAAACACTGAAATACTAAAACAATTGTCTTTAGAGACAATTTAAGAAGATGAAAGTAACAATTGGAGACAGTTTTATAATTATGTACGCAGGAGAAAAGGGAAAAATGAAGGAGTAGTGCTTTTACGAAATCAGAACGGAGAAAGTATAACTGATGACAAAGAAAAGGCCGACTTATTAAATTCCTATTTCATTTCAGTTTTCAATAATAATAATAATAATAATAATAATAATAATAATAATAATAATAATAATAATAATAATAATAATAATAATAATAATAATAATCCCGCTGATAGGAGTGGTTGTGTCACAGACCGTGAATGTGAACCAAATTCGACTTTCAAAATAACTTCCAAAGGGGTTAGAGAGAGAATAACGAAATTAAAAAATCGGAAGTCTCGAGGACCAGATAGTATTGCTACAGAGATTCTTAAATTAGGTTCCGAGGCCATAATTCCATACTTAATGCGTATATTTCATGTTTCCATAAACAATGCAGCTATTCCATGTGACTGGAAATCAGCTATAGTGGTACCCATACATAAAGGTGGAAATAAATTAGATGTCGGAAACTACAGACCGATTAGCCTTACATCTGTCGTATGTAAAGTCATGGAGCATTTGATATCGGATTATATTCGTCATGTTCTAAATGCGAAAGACTGGTTTTACAACCGCCAGCATGGTTTTAGGGAAGGCTTCTCATGTGATAGTCAAATTACGTCGCTGGTTCAGGATCTAGCTGAAGAGGTAGATAGAGGCGGAAGAATCGATGCAGTTGTGATTGACTTTTCGAAAGCATTTGATTTGGTGCCACATGACATATTAATAGATAAGTTAAGTAGGCTAGGAATAGATAAAAGAGTGGTGCTATGGATCCAAGAATTCTTAAAAGGTAGAACCCAGAGAGTTAGAGTAGGTCATGAAATATCGGAAATTGGAAATATAAGTTCAGGGGTGCCACAGGGCAGCGTTCTGGGTCCATTACTCTTTATAATATACGTAAATGACCTATGCCAGGATATTACATCAAATGTGAGGCTATTTGCAGACGACTGCATTATCTATAGAAAGATTAGAAATAATTCAGATGTAGATGCTATTCAAACAGACTTGAATAACATTTACAACTGGGCGTTAAAGCACAGGATGAAAATAAATGGTTCTAAAAGTAAATCTATAACATTTTGTAAAACCCGAGAGGAAACTAGTCTTAATTACGAATTCAGTGGTGTTGTAATTCCGCAAGAACAATGTTGTAAATACCTAGGAGTGTATTTAAACTCCAAACTTTCTTGGGGAGAGCATGTTGATAATGTTACAGGCAAAGCATGGAGGGCACTTCACTTTATTATGAGAATCTTGAGAAAGGCTAGCCCCAAATCGAGGGAAATAGCATATCTAACATTAGTGCGACCGTTAATGGAATACGGAACTACATGTTGGGATCCCTATAGAATATATCAGATAAATTCCTTAGAAAGAATCCAGTATAGGGCAGCTAAATTTGTTAAAGGTAAAAGAGAAGATGGGAACGATACGATAAAAGAACTTAAATGGGAAACTTTGGAAAACAGACGTAGGAAAACTAGAATAACATCATTGTATAGAGCACATCTAGGTCAGAAAGCATGGGTAGACATAACGGCTCGGTTAGAAAAGCCAACGTACTATGGTAGGAACGATCATGATTTTAAAATCAAATGTAGGAAACAGAAAACGGATGTAGGTAAATTCTCATTTTTAAATAGAACTATAAATGATTGGAATGACCTACCTGCAGCGGTCTTTGAGGGCTGTCCTTCCTTAAGGAGATTCAAGAATAATTTAAAGAGTTGTGTATAAAGTGAAAATTAAAATTAAGGTGACATTCAACATTTAATTTTTTAAGGTGGCATGTATTTATCTAGCCTGACGAGTTTACTTCCTTGGTTTGAATTGTAAATTATTTAAAAATATCGTGTAAGAGGGCCTTAGACTAGAAATGTTTAGTTTAAATGTAGTTCTGTTTATAAGTATGCATAAGAATGCAATTATTTGACTTATTTGAACTATTGTATCAGTGAAGCGAGGTGAGTCAGTGAAGTTATGGTTTTACAGTGCAGTGAACAGTTCCGATCAGTGATAATTTATAGCGTCAATGAAATGTGTTCTATAGTGTCAGTGAAATGTGTTACAGAGTGTCAGTGAAATGTGTGCTAAAGTGTCAGTGAAATGCGTCATAGTGCCACTACAGGGAATGAGATGAGAGTAAAGTGAAAGACTATTGAAAATTATGTAGGACCTATGCATAATTATGTAGGTTGTGTTGTAAAATTAGGTGTTTTATTTTATGTTTTATTATTATTGTGTTAAATTGTATTGTGTATTCTTATTGTATTGTGTATAAAATTGTATATGTGTTGTAAATTTTATTATGTATTGTAAATTTTATTGGGTATTGCTTATCATTTTAACTGTGTATTGTTAATATTGTATATACCACTGCCACCGGGTGCTTGCCCACTTGCAGTGTAAATAAATACATACATACATACAATATTAGGTACCCTCCACAAAACTGGCTTCATTTATACACTGACGGATCCTTGATCTCCAGAGAACAAGGTGCCGGTGCAGGTGTTACGTGCTGTCTCTTCTCACTTTATAGATCTCTTGGGTATGGAACAACAAGTTTTGATGGAGAAATCATTGCAATAAGTGAAAGTCTCAGGAATCTTCTATGCCACATCAGTAAATTTAAAAATGCAGTTATATTGCCAGACTCCAAAGCAGCTATTCTATCAATAGTCTCTAAACACACACCTTCATCTCAACCAGCAGAAATAACTAAAATGCTCTCTCAATTAATATCACTCAATAAAAGAATTGTATTCCAATGGACACCATCCCATTGTGGAATCCTGGGAAACGAGAATGCGGATGCTTTAGCAAAGAAGGGCAGCACTGCTACTTACAGACCTGTTACTCAATCTACGTATTACTCTGTGAAAAGATTTATTAAATCTACATACTTAGATTTCAACAAACAAAATTTGATAACACAATCTCAAGGGAAAAAATGGAACTCTCTGCATCAAAATCCACAGTTAATTCCCGATTTACCACGAAAATCGTCTGTAGCTGCATTTAGATTGGCAACAGGCCATGATTGTTTGGCCAAACACCTGCATAGAATTGGAATATATCAGTCCCCTAACTGCCCATTGAGCAACTCAAACCAAGAAATGTATTCGGAACACCTCAAAATCTGTGCTTCAGTGACTGGTCATGATAATATATTTGAAAAATATTGGAGTGCAAGAGGTCAAATAACTTTATTGTCAAATGCCTGGCATTAGAAAACAACAACAACAGATACCCGTAAAATAATTTGTTTTATAGTTTTTGTTTTAAAAATTAAATTATTTTAAAACGCCAAACTGGTATGTTTTGACCAAAGTTCATGAAATTTCTACATTAATCCTTAAGTTGACAAAGTATTCTATAGGATACAACAGGTTAACAGGCTATATGCTGTAAGTTTAATAGAACAATAGAAAAAAACATTGGTAGGAAAATTAAAATTTCACAATATTATAATATTATACAACATATAAAATATGAACATTGCGATAGTTGTTTTCTTTACAGTCCGACACGGTTTAATAAACTAGTGTGAGAAATGAAGTTTTGCCAATTTAAGGCTTAATTTTGGAGTTTTCTTCGTCTTCTGCGATGTCCGTCGCGCTGACCATATTACCCCATCCTTCCAAACTCTAAACTGCCTACGGCTTAACGAACATAGAAATTTTCATTCTCTTGTTCTCCTTTTCCAAGTCCTTCACACTTCTACATCTACCTACCTTGCCTCCCGTTTCAGTTACCTGTCATCATATCATAATCTCTTCACACACACGCAAAATAGCCGTATACTAGCCATACCAACACATAAGACATCATCGTATTCATCATCATACACAATCTCGCTCTCGCGCTTGTGGAATACCCTACCCAGTGACATCAGAGACTATCGGAATTTAGTAGCGTTCAAAGCAAGCTTATTAAGCATTTTCTTACTGCGTAGAGTAGGTTTAATTTTTATTTAATTAATAAAAAAAATTCTCTCTTATTAAGTTTTACAATAAACTGTCCAGCTTTTATTAATCAGTTAATCTTTTAGTACTTCGATTTTTATTGTATTTGTAAATTTAATATTAATTGTAATTATAATTGTAATTGTATTCTTAATATTGTAGTTGTAATCCCCTGGTAGAGGGGAAGAGAAGGTCTGATGGCCTTATCTCTACCAGGTTAAATAAATAAATAAAATAAATAAATATCACAACAATAAAAAACAGAAGTGCACAGCGCATGTTACAACAGGGAAGCAGAGAACAAATGTTGCGCTCCTGGTGGTCTTGCTATGAAGCTTAACATTTGAACATTCGAGTGCGATATTGATGGTTTTGTTGATCAAATTATAAAGATTATTAAAAATGAATGTTATTATTTTTGTGCGTTTATGTTATTTAATTAAGATCATCATCAATAGCTATCAGGGTTTAGGCCATTTGGCCTGTTCCGTCTCAGGTGAAAAGCTGGTCTCTCCATCGCTTCTTCGGGCCTCCACGATCTCGGTATCCAAGGGGTCTGTAATTTAATAATCTCCTGGGTAGTCTATCATTTGGCATCCGTAGAACACGCTCATGCCAGTTGCTCCGATACTTGTGGATTGTCTCTGTAATGGCTGCGATATTTAATTCTTGTCGGATGTCTTCATTATATTTATGGTCATAGAGAGTGTAGCCTGCTAGCGGTCTTGGTAATCTCATCTCAGCTGCTTCTATTCTTTTCAGTTGACTAGTTGTTAGAGTCCAAGTTTCTGATCCATATAGCAAAGTTGGAATGGCCATTGTTTTGTAGAATTTCAAAATTGTGTCTTGCCGGACCTTCTTAAACAGTGTATTTCTAATTGTTCTTAGCAGCTGCTGAAATTTGGCTAATTTATTATCTATATCTCGAGAATGAATATAGGAGAGATTACAGCCAAGGTAAGTAAAAGCATTTACTTGCTCTACTCCAGAGTTATTGATAACTATTTTAGTTATTATAGAATTTTTACCAATAAAGGCCATGGTTTTTGTTTTGGGTATAGAAATTTCTAAATTGTACTCTTTTGCTTTTTGATATAACCTATGAATTGCCATTTGTAAGTTGTCTTCGGTGTTAGCTAATATAATTACATCACCTGCGTAGAGCAGAGTGTTAAGGGGTTTATTATCGATCATAAAATGTGTGGCCAAATCAATTTGCCAGTCCTTAAGAAGTGCATTAATATATATATATATATATATATATATATATATATATATATATATATATATATATTAAATAAACAAGGAGACAGCGGACAACCTTGTTTTAAGCCTTGATTTGTTATCCTAGTCGTTAAAATAACCTTGTTATTAATTTTAATTTTAATCTTTGTGTTTCTGTACATGCTTTGAATGGCGTAAATTAAATTTTGAGGTATCCCTTCTTTCTTTAAATTGTTCCAAAATGTTGATCTATTCACAGTATCAAATGCTTTTTGGAAATCAATAAATGTTATGTGTGTTGGAATATTGAACTCTCGATATTTCTCAATAAGTTGGGCCAATGTAAAAACTCCATCAATGCAAGATCTATTTTCTCTGAAGCCGTTTTGTTCTCCAAGAAGTATCGTTTCAGTGATTGGCTTTAGTTTGCTATTTATGATTTTTGCATATATTTTAGCGACTGAATTTAATAGACTAATTAAGATAATAAGTAAAAATTTCAACAGAACAAGTTTAAATAAAATATTAGTTGATCTGATGAAATTTTTACTTATTTTTTAAATTGAATAACATAAACATACAAACAACTCATAAAATAGTCATCTGGCTCCCGTTATTTTGTTCTGTGTGGCTTTCTGTTGCGTACGAGATATATCTCGTATACAATGGTGTTTCCCGCTAGCATCCAATCAGAAAATTCCATTGAAACGTTTAGCGCTTCTGATGATCAGGCCAGTGTTGCCAAGTCAGCGGTTTTGTAGCTAAATCTGGTGTGAGGTGGTGTCAGTCTCCATCAGCCACCATCAGTGAATCTGATTGGTTCTTGTATAGGGCGGGAATTAGCAGACCAATAACATCGTGCACTGTTGTGTCATGGCGGTGTGTTGTCCTTTAGTTCTGCTGTATTGTTTGTAATGAGCACAACGTAAAAATAATATGTTAATGGCTTATGAGCGAATATGTCAACGGACCCGTTATTACTACCGGTTCAAGATTATGAATTGTTTATGCTATCTTTTCTTTGAACGAGATGGGAGTACGAAAATTTCGCAAAATTTTGCTAGCGTAGCACAGACAACAACTTGTACAGTCGCCATGACAGCCATAGATCCTTCCAGCAGTTTTGTTCCTTATTTCGCTGCAACGTGACGTCATTGATGCCACAGGACCGGTGAGATTCGGAATACGCTGTTTGTCTTGCTACCGGAAACTCCTCTCTCGTTTCATCCCCCCCCCCCGGTTAATATCCTCCTCTTGAATTTTGTGTAGTACGTATCTATGGAAACAAATTCATCCATCTATCACAAATGGAAATTTTCTTTGAAACTCCTATTGGCATCGTTCATTACAGGCACTATGTTCGGTTCAAGTTTGTCGAGTATGGTGAAGTTCGATATTCGCCGATGTTCGTTCTGCAGGAGGAGGCCTTCGTGTTTGTTCCTTGTTCCTTGTTATAAAATATTCGCTGTCCTCCACTTCCACCCCTCCATACTTTAACTGCTTTTAGTATTTTAATACAGATCGTGCGATTACTTTTTCATATGAAATAAGACGAAGTTTGTGCCGCTTTAATGTTCCAAAATTGCAGGATGCTAGCTCTTATGTTCCTGACATTGCACAAGAAAAAGATGGATATAAAATAATTTACCAAAGAATTTAATCTATACTAATAATAAATCTGTAGCCGAAATTTTTCTGGTAATTTTCGATTTTCCAAAAATAATTGGTCCTAACATATATAATTAACAATCCTGAAACCGAAAATCGCTTTTTTGAAATTGTTGTTTGTATGTCTGTCTGTCTGTATGTTTGTTACCTTTTCACGCGATAATGGCTAAACGGATTTCGATGAAAATTGGAATATAAATTAAGTTCGTTGTAACTTAGATTTTAGGCTATATGGCATTCAAAATACATTATTTAAAAGGGGGTTATAAGGGGGCCTGAATGAAATAAACCGAAATATCTCGCTTATTATTGGTTTTGTGAAAAATGTTACATAACAAAGGTTTCTTTAAAAATAATTTGCAATAAGTTTTATTCCTTGAAACATTTTGATAGGACTGATATTTAATGAGATAAATGAGTTTTAAAATTAAAATAACTGCCATCTAAGGCCGTGTAATGAATTAAAAAAAATTATTTCGTCTATAAGGGGCCTTGGACAGCAACAATCGAAAGCTATGAAAGACAGCTTACAGAGAATGTTTCTGTGTTTGTATGAAGTAATATCGGAAGCTAAATTAACCGATTTGTATAATTAATTATTATTTCACCATTGGAAAGTGTAGTTTCTCTAGATGGACATAATGTTATAATGTTATTAGAGTAACTTCTGATATAATATAATATAATATAATATAATATAATATAATATAATATAATATAATATAATATAATATAATATAATATAATATGTAATATTATATAATATAATTTAAGTTATTTGAAGGGTTCAGAACCATAGTGGGCCAAGCGTCATTTACTGAATACGTAGAAAACAAGGGTTAAAATTAAGTTCTTACCATAATTCAATGAAACCTATAACAAGTAAAATAAAATATGCACATTAAATCTAAATGATGTCAATCTTCATTAAACTATGGTTGCATGTAATAAGAATTAAGAAACATGTTAAAGGAATTGTCATTGCACCAAATGAGTGTCTCTGGACCAAAATGATCGCATTTTAATTGTTTCGATGCAATTTAAATTAAGTAACATAATATTAAACGATTTATCCTTCTATCAAACACGCATGTTGCCTGGATCAAATGTCCTATTTTAATTATGTAATTAATTTATATTTATTTCTAACGGGTGTAGCGGAGCGCACGGGTACGGCTAGTCATTAATAAAATAATGTTTCATTTTGACTTGAAAAAATCTAGTGAGATTTGGTATAATGAGGAAAATGCAAAACAGTTTATGTTGTTTTTGCTTTAGTAATTTAAACATCTGAAACCTACAATAAAAGTATGGTTCATGTTGAAATTTATAAAGTTGGTACATAAGTTAAACACAAGTTTTAAATTCTTTTGTTTTTTATGTTCACTTTAACACTTAATAGGAAATATAAAACTTTCTTAAAACTTTAAATGTTGTTATTATGGTTAACTGTTATACAAAATGACTTCGGAATTCACGGTGAACTTATAAAACAAATCTTACACCGATTATTTTTCTTTGAAACACAGAAGAACTGAACACCATAAAAGGAGTGTAAGAAAAAAATGGATTGTGACACTTGTCAACGATTTCTAAGTAGAGCATCTTAAAGGTTTTCAGCGAAATATATATCAATATGTAATTCGTGAAAATATTAATCTTTTCCATACAAAATTAGAATAGGTACTTCAAACTACAGACAAAATTGAATGTTATACAGGGACATCATTTTATTTTTACTTGAATTTTTATTGTACCTGAGTTTTTTAATGTACTTCACTCCCACCCCTTCTACTAATGAAGTTCAACCGTCCTCCATACAGAACCAAGGCTGCATATACAGTCATAGTAGCGTTACGGTCATAGTAAACAGTACGTACCAAAAATATGTTCGCGTTTTCCAGTGATGAAAGAGCTTCCAATGTTGAATCATTTTCGCACAGGTACTGTCGTCCATTTTCCTACGTCGTATCCCGGTTTTCCCCAGCTTTCATTCGCCAGCTAGTGGCTGGGCTGTCTTAGCTCTTTTCTGAGAACATTAATTTCTGTTAGGAATTGGACGTCTACGTAATATTATACAACTGTTTAAAATAACTTAAATAAAAGGGCCTCGTTAAGTAATTAATTGTCACATGATTTCCTCCCTTGCTACGACCCTACGACATAACCACTTGGACGGACAGTAGATAGTATGTCTGAATAATTTTATCTTTTCGGATCGGGCAGAATTGAAGATTGAATTTATAGTACGTAAGTTATTCTTTTATAGAGTAGGTACAGAATTATTTCAACATGAGTTACTAGTACGAAGAATGAAACTGGTAATTGGGATTAGGTACAATAGTCTATAGTGCGATAATATGTACATTAGAACTGAAGCCTGTATCCAAATGAACGGCCACCATTTTAAAAAATGTATTTAAATATCCATATTATGATTATTTTTCAATTTAACTTCATTCTCTATATTGTACGCTAATATGCTGTAGACAGTATAATATACACTGCATAATGAATATGCTCACATGGACAGCTCAGTTCGTGAGTAAAAACACTCATTGTTAATACAGTACTGTATTTTAATCGAACAAAACGTAATGAAAATGATCAAACTCAAAAGCGCAATATTTCCTAGTTTACGTAAATGGATGAACTACTTTTCTTCCCTCCTATACTTAGTAAAGTGATTTGTTTGTATATTACGTCAGTATCATCGAACTCCAGTATTGGAAAGGGGTAGCAAACGGCGTTGATCCAGAGGTATAGGCAAGTTAATATTAAAAATGTTAGTAAAAATAAAATGATGTCCCTGTATAACGTATTTCCAAGTGTGTCTGGTTTTCCACTGTATTGTATTTCTTTTACTTCAGTTTTACCTGAATAGTAGACACATTATTACAACATGCCATGTACAACACACTCTACAAGCATCTTCCACAAGGTGGCATAGGTAACTCATTTTAAATATCGCTGTTTATCCCTGTAATCCTCATATAGATAACATAGATAATAGATTTGGGCTTCTGGAGTAAATAAATTACATAACTGAAGTGACTAAATTTGCAAAAAAAAATGTAAATATGTAGTTTGAAATAATGTATGTATGTATTTATTTACACTGCAAGTGGGCAAGCACCCGGTGGCAGTGGTATATACAATATTAACAATACACAGTTAAAATGATAAGCAATACACAATAAAATTTACAATACATAATACAATTTACAACACATATACAATTTTATACATAATACAATAAGAATACACAATACAATTTAACACAATAATAAAACATAAAATAAAACACTTACTAATGGCAGTACAAAAATAAAAAAAAAATATTTATATTAATATAAATTTGTTATCAAGATGACTGTTTCTAACTTATAGATAGCTATATCTCTTACGTAAGTAACATTTCTAATTTGATAATCTTGTAATAAAGGATTGAAAGTATTTTCTATTTCTCTAGTCTTAATTGTGTAAACTTATTGATTTTCTATTAAACTGAAAGTACAATCTTCCTATATTTTTGTGATATTTATAATCTGATAATATATCAGAAACATCAAATAACATGCAGAATAATTTAGAATGTGGAAACATGCACTGCTTTGGAGTTATAGAAATATATCGCCTCCACGATCATGAAACTGAAAGAAAATAAGATCTATTTTTAAGTCTTCATCAAGAGGAATTCTATAACGATCAGAAACATGAGCTGTTTCTATATTTTATGACCAAGTGCATGAACCGAAAAGTTTTTCACGATAGTGAAGAGAGTGATTACCTTAAAATAAATAATAAATAATTGTGCAAAATAACAATATAATAAATGTAAATATCATGTGGATTGACACGTTTTATAAAGTATTGTTTTTATTGAGTACAAATTGTGTGTTTACATTTGTAACCTTTTTTGTATTTTGATCATTATACTGTATTGTATTAAATATATTAGCCTACAGCTCAAATACAGGAGAATTTTCGACTCACAAACAATTAATACAGCATTTCCTTTCTCTTCCCCAAACAGTAGTCCATAATGGTATTACATTACTCAAGATATTAAACGTTTTTATGCCGATGAAATCCTGGCAACGCCAAATTAACTTTATATTGGATAAAGATTGTGTAAGGTTGAAGACCTGATCCTCCGCCTGCCTGTGATGTTATTCTGCGGCCTCCTCACATCGATGGCATCTGTTCGCAATTCATGTGCCTGAATCTGCTGCATCCTCAACCAGGAGAACATGCCGCCGTCGATTCTACGACTCACCAAGGCGTCATCCATTCAAGGGAGGTACACTGCCCCAGTCACCCGCATTCCGCTTATTAAAACGCCTGCGGCTTCGCTGGATATTTGTAGCTCCCGCAGAAAGATGCCTCCTATAGTTATATCCTGGAACCACGTCCGCATGTCCTCCTGGTCGACCTGTGATGATTACTGGGATGATACTAATGAAGGAGAAATGAGTTCGAGATCCAACGCCGAAAGTTACCCAGCAATTCTTCTTCGAGTAGTTGAGGGAAAACCTCAGCAAAACCCCAACACGGTAACTTGTCCTGACCAGGATTTGAACCCGGGCCCGCTCGTTTCACGGTCAAGAAATCTAACCGTTACTCCACAGCGGTAGACTAAAAGTATACAGTAGAACCTCTATTATCCGTGGTAATAAAGGGGGTGGCTGAATGGTTAATCGAAAAAATGGGATAATCCGTACCATAAAAGATTTTAGTAAATAATACTTACACTTTCGTATTTTCCTCCATGATCTTGTATGTAACTCGATAGGTAGAGGATCGGAAATTCACTAATTTAAGTCAGGTTGTCAACAACGAGTTTTTTAAGGGGCAAGGAAATTCATTGTAATGGCTGTATGTGGAAAGATAGGAATAGTGGAGGTCTCGTGTTGAAGACTTATATACTTTATCCTTAATTTATATTAAATTGCACACAGTTGTAATTCTCGTATTCTGATGCGAGATGAACCATAGTTTCTCTTTCCCCAAACCATGTAATGATTTGCACATTTTTTCGATACTTAGCATCACACGATTTCTTTTCATACCCGTGAAAAATAATTCACATATAAGTTATAGGGTTTATGAAGTACAACTTCAACAGTAGACCATACTGTGTAACAACACTCTCTAGAAAAAAACGTGCTAATATAATGTGCAGCATCTACTTCATATATTTCTGTAGCAAAGAGAGGGAGAGAGAGAGAGAGAGAGAGAAGAAAGGAGGAGGCAAGAGAAAGATAGTCGGATAATCCATCAATCGGTTAATAGAGTGACGGATAATCGGGGTTCCACTGTACTTAATAAT
The DNA here is from genome assembly GCF_040183065.1 of Periplaneta americana. Taxonomy (NCBI): domain Eukaryota; kingdom Metazoa; phylum Arthropoda; class Insecta; order Blattodea; family Blattidae; genus Periplaneta; species Periplaneta americana. Next base: position 44,140,127 of record NC_091132.1, on the reverse strand, counting down.
CTGCAATGGAATCTCCTCTCCACGTTGCTTGATTTTCGGCAATGTATGAGGAAGTAGCAACATTGGTAGAACGCACGTGTCCCCATTGTCAGTTCATATTTTCGGAATAAGTGAAGAATGTAGTTGTATTACCTGCAGAAAACGATAGTATGGGGTAGTATTCGTAATATGGCGTGGACAATACGTATGAAATTTACACGGTACTGCAGTATTAACAGTATGTTCTACAAAGTAGAAATTAACTGTATCAAATTCAGACGAACCGACTAATTATGATATGACATTGTGTTGCCAATATGTGAAGGGAAAGTGGAACGAACATATATACGTATTTCTTCCGGAAATCCATTCTTCTAGGAATTACGGTGAATGGTTTGGCTTTCTTTGTTAAGAGTCCAATGTAACTACACACAAGATCCATTGTTTCGGTCTACCGTGAGATTTCACTATTTCAAAACTCAGACTTATATGAGAGAAAACAGTTTCAGTCTCCCTCCACAACTGGCTCCTGCTATAACGTTAATTACGCATGCTCCACTCCGAGAACGACATGTCATTTAGTTCTTAGCTTCGCACCTTCGTGGCTCCTATCTTTTGTGGCTGTTTCAACATTGCTTGTTTTAATGGCATGTTTCAAAACATATGGGAACCAAACGCCATTGTAGCAGTGCTAAATTTATGTTGTCCAATTTTGTATTCATAAAGCAACGCCATTTTATTACCCAGTGTTCTCCAGACTTCGACATTTCTGACTTCATGATTCTATCTTGGTTTCACATTAAATGTACTGTAACAATTAATAAAACTAAGCTACTTAAAATAAACATCCCTTACTTAATCTTTATTACCTTAAGATCCGGTAATTATAATTGCTTTCTCAATGTCCTTATTCAAAAACGCAACATATACAAACACTTGTAATACTTGTAATTATATTTTAAGTACAGTTCTTTTGAAACTCCAGAGTCTATTTAAAGAAGATGAAATGATTTTAACTGACATATGTTGATGTTACTGTGAATGAGAAACAATTAGATGATTGTAATTTACAGACGATGAGACTATTGTAATTTAAAAAACGGTGACATGATTGTAATTGACAGACGATGAGACTACTGTAATTCGAACACGGTGACATGATCGTAATTGTAAACTATGAGATTATTGTAATTATTGAGAGACAATGATATGATTGTAATTTACAGACGATGAGACTATTGTAATTTAAAAAACGGTGACATGATTGTAATTGACAGACGATGAGACTACTGTAATTCGAACACGGTGACATGATCGTAATTGTAAACTATGAGATTATTGTAATTATTGAGAGACAATGATATGATTGTAATTTACAGACGATGAGACTATTGTAATTTAAAAAACGGTGACATGATTGTAATTGACAGACGATGAGACTACTGTAATTCGAACACGGTAACATGATTGTAACTGAGAGACGATGAGACGAATATTGTAATTAAAAAAAGGCGACATGATTGTAATTTACAGACGATTAGACTACTGTAATTCGAACACGGTGATATGATTGTAATTGACAGACGATGAGACTACTGTAATTCGAACACGGTGACATGATTGTAATTGTAAACTATGAGATGATTGTAATTATTGAGAGACAATGATATGATTGTAATTTACAGACGATGAGACTATTGTAATTTAAAAAACGGTGACATGATTGTAATTGACAGACGATGAGACTACTGTAATTCGAACACGGTAACATGATTGTAACTGAGAGACGATGAGACGAATATTGTAATTAAAAAAAGGCGACATGATTGTAATTGACAGACGATGAGACTACTGTAATTCGAACACGGTAACATTATTGTAACTGAGAGACGATGAGACGAATATTGTAATTAAAAAAGGCGACATGATTGTAATTGACAGACGATGAGACTACTGTAATTCGAAAACGGTGACATGATTGTAATTGAGAGATTATGAGACGACTATTGTAATTAAAAAAGGCGACATGATTGTAATTGACAGACGATGAAACTACTGTAATTCGAACACGGTGACATGATTGTAATTGAGAGACGATGAGACGATTATTGTAATTAAAAAAAGGCGACATGATTGTAACTGACAGACGATGAGACTACTGTAATTTGAACACGGTGACATGATTGTAATTGAGAGACGATGAGACGATTATTGTAATTAAAAAAAGGCGACATGATTGTAATTGACAGACGATGAGACTACTGTAATTCGAACACGGTGACATGATTGTAATTGAGAGACGATGAGACGATTATTGTAATTAAAAAAAGGCGACATGATTGTAATTGACAGACGATGAGACTACTGTAATTTGAACACGGTGACATGATTGTAATTGAGAGACGATGAGACGATTATTGTAATTAAAAAAAGGCGACATGATTGTAATTGACAGACGATGAGACTACTGCAATTCGAACACGGTGACATGATTGTAATTGAGAGATGATGAGACGACTATTGTAATTAAAAAATGGCGTCATGATTGTAATTGACAGACGATGAAACTACTGTAATTCGAACACGGTGACATGATTGTAATTGAGAGACGATGAGACGATTATTGTAATTAAAAAAAAGGCGACATGATTGTAATTGACAGACGATGAGACTACTGTAATTTGAACACGGTGACATGATTGTAATTGAGAGACGATGAGACGATTATTGTAATTAAAAAAACGACATGATTGTAATTGACAGACGATGAGACTACTGTAATTCGAACACGGTGACATGATTGTAATTGAGAGACGATGAGACGATTATTGTAATTAAAAAAAGGCGACATGATTGTAATTGACAGACGATGAGACTACTGTAATTTGAACACGGTGACATGATTGTAATTGAGAGACGATGAGACGATTATTGTAATTAAAAAAAAGGCGACATGATTGTAATTGACAGACGATGAGACTACTGCAATTCGAACACGGTGACATGATTGTAATTGAGAGATGATGAGACGACTATTGTAATTAAAAATGGCGTCATGATTGTAATTGACAGACGATGAAACTACTGTAATTCGAACACGGTGACATGATTGTAATTGAGAGACGATGAGACGATTATTGTAATTAAAAAAAGGCGACATGATTGTAATTTACAGACAATGAGACTACTGTAATTCGAACACGGTGACATGATTGCAATTGAGAGACGATGAGACGATTATTGTAATTAAAAATAAGGCGACATGATTGTAATTTACAGACGATGAAACTACTGTAATTCGAACACGGTGACATGATTGTAATTGAGAGACGATAAGACGATTATTGTAATTTAAAAAAAGGCGACATGATTGTAATTGACAGACGATGAGACTACTGTAATTCGAACACGGTGACATGATTGCAATTGAGAGACGATGAGACGATTATTGTAATTTAAAAAAGGCGACATGATTGTAATTGACAGACGATGAGACTACTGCAATTCGAACACGGTGACATGATTGTAATTGAGAGATGATGAGACGACTATTGTAATTAAAAAATGGCGTCATGATTGTAATTGACAGACGATGAGACTACTGTAATTCGAACACGGTGACATGATTGCAATTGAGAGACGATGAGACGATTATTGTAATTAAAAAAAGGCGACATGATTGTAATTGACAGACGATGAGACTACTGTAATTCGAACACGGTGACATGATTTTAATTGAGAGACGATGAGACGAATATTGTAATTAAAAAAAGGCGACATGATTGTAATTGACAGACGATGAGACTACTGCAATTCGAACACGGTGACATGATTGTAATTGAGAGATGATGAGACGACTATTGTAATTAAAAAATGGCGTCATGATTGTAATTGACAGACGATGAAACTACTGTAATTCGAACACGGTGACATGATTGTAATTGAGAGACGATGAGACGATTATTGTAATTAAAAAAAAGGCGACATGATTGTAATTGACAGACGATGAGACTACTGTAATTCGAACACGGTAACATGATTGCAATTGAGAGACGATGAGACGATTATTGTAATTAAAAAAAGGCGACATGATTGTAATTGACAGACGATGAGACTACTGTAATTCGAACACGGTGACATGATTGTAATTGAGAGATAATGAGACGACTATTCTAATTAAAAAAAGGCGACATGATTGTAATTTACAGACGATGAGACTACTGTAATTCGAACACGGTCACATGATTTTAATTGAGAGACGATGAGACGATTATTGTAATTAAAAAAAAAGGCGACATGATTGTAATTTACAGACGATGAGACTACTGTAATTCGAACATGGTGACAAGATTGTAATTGAGAGATGATGAGACGAATATTGTAATTAAAAAAAGGCGAAATGATTGTAATTTACAGACAATGAGACTACTTTAATTCGAACACGGTGACATGATTGTAATTGAGAGACGATGAGATGATTATAAATTGATATACGAGATGATTTTAATTGAGGGCATATAATATGATTATAATTGAGAAACCATGAGATAATTGTAAATTGAAATACGACGAGATGATCGTAATTTGAGAGATGATAAAAATATTTCAATTGAGGAACGATAAAATGATTGTAGTGGAAAGGCGACGAAAATTTGAGTGAAGCAAGTGACCAACAGGAGTGAAGATCTCATAGACACTTCTTCTCGGCCCCACTTTTCCTTGGAAGGGCGCCTTTTCGAGTACCTTTAAAATGTTTCTGTTCCCATTCATTCATTCATTCATTCATTCATTGAATTAAATGCTCATGAGATATTTAGTAGATTATGTCCATGTTCGGCTTTCCCTCTTCATAATTCTCTAATGCTCCTTCAAATGGAACGACGAAAATCAAAATGAGACAAGTGGCCAACAGGCTTGGTGTTCACATACATATTTTCTCTCATCCTCAGTTTCCCTTATGAGAACGAGTTTTCGCATACATTTTAATTTATCGTTCGTTCGTTCATTCATTGCATTTTACGATGCATATCTTAAAGATTTTCACTAAGGCTGTGGCATATTTTTTCAGATCAGAAACATTCTCCACTTCGAAAATGAAGTCCATCTCTAACGCTGTGAATCTACGATAATACCTAACTACAATGTCTACGAAAACCAATATTCCCATATCTACTTACAAGTATTACAGCAAACAGCAGCAGATCTTCAAATAAATGTTACATGTACTGCATACAAACCTGAAATGAAAAGAAGAAACATTAAAATAGGAATGAAATGTATTTCAGGATAGGGTTCATGGGGACTGACCTTGAAGGAGGCATAGGAACCTGAGATAAAATGTACCGGTCTAATAAGCTCGAAGTCGGCATTCTCTCTCTCTCTTCAAGGTTAAGTGAGACCTACAAAAGAAATCTGTTCATCTGACCGTAAAGAAGAATAAAAATGCACCGACCGCACTCCAACTGTGTCGCAACACATTTATTACCATTTCATTTTCGTTGCTCAACAATAGAATCAAAATGGACAAGACGTGGCACTGAGATGCCGTCACAATCAGTCACTTCATTCTTTATTCTTTTTCGTATAATACAGGAAACAATGCTACTTTGTGTACATTTTAAAGATATACGATATTTACTACTTATACAGGGTTATTCAAAAGTCAAGGAAATTTCTCAAATCGCTGAGTGTTTGTTGAAATTGAGGTAGATAGATAGATGTGGAATTATTCAGCAATTATACATACAAACGCATTAGGTTATCAAAATTTGCCCTTAAATACAGAGCACGGTTCTTTTGACAGTACGTGCTTTGCATAACCGATCCTAATTTGCCTATGATTAAAATCCAACCACTCTCCATAAAACACAGATTAATATACAAGTGGTACGTAAAAAGCACATTATATCTTATACCTTAACTTAACTTAAAAACAAACATAAATGTGTACAATTCAATAGTTAGCATTATTCCTTCCTTAGTTCGTATCATAAACTTCAACAGCTGATGTTCTAAGCCAGGCATGCAAAAACAGCTCTCAACGACACGCGCGCTCCTTCGGAACGGGAGAACGGTGACTTTCATACTCCATCGGCAAGTCTATCATGCTATCAAAAAGGAGTGCGTTATATGAATGTAAAAATGTTTAATAGCCTCCCTATGGATATAAAAAAAGCAAACTTAAAACATAAGATTATTCTGGGCCAAATTGTTATGAAAGAGTGCCATTTTCTTTAGATACAATGGACATGGCATTAGAAGATGAAGATGTAGATGTGGAAGTAGGATTTCGCACTTTATTTAGTACAGTGGATTCATGCTCATCGATTTACGTGGAAACAGTTGGCGACACTGACTAAACAAAAGAACGACCATGCGATAAATTGATAGTGATAAATCGAGCTGCAGAAATTATCGCGATGTATGACTGTGATTGGTTGGAATTCAAAGTTTCATTACACTTCAATAGCCGAAAATGGAATGACGTCATATAAACGAAATGGTCACACTAATACACATCAAATTAATATCATACAATCTGACGCCTTTCTAAATTTAATTCTTGCGCCAATGCCTATCATTAATCTCACTTCAGTCATAACTAAAGAAAGTAGCTTTACTTCTATTTTGTTTAGAGTCAAATAGCACTTAATGCTGTAACAAGCTTTGGTGATTAGGTTTTCGGGGCCCCGGCAACGCTACACCATTCTCCAGCATAGCAATGTTTTTCCTGTAATGTCTGAAGGTCGAACGCTTAAACGAAACAATACATATTCTTTAACAAATTGAGTGAAAAAGAAAGTGAAGCGGTGCTGGTTGGATCGAGGGTGTCCTGGTGGCATGCAAGGGTCAAGAACAACTGTAACAGCCACAGGTTCCACTCCATTAAACCCAATGACTTGAGAAATATCGCTAGCTACAAAATGTGACCAAGTGTCACGATCATTATTTCCGTTGCAAAAGCTTAGACATTGTTTTTCATTTAGTGTACCCCTATCTTTGTACTTGTATTAACAATAAAACTATATTGTTAATAATTGTGAATATGGCTCTGAGAATAAGACCATTCTATCGCAGTGTGGATTCCTGCTCTGGCCACTTAAAGGAACAATGTAGTCTAGATAGTGCGCAATGCTGATTTTAAGTGGTTATTTCTCCGAAAGTACAAAAGGTGTTGTTTTCAAACTTTTACATGTTATTCTACATGCTTTTAGGATTATATTGGTGGTTAGATTGTTGTATTAACTGCTATAATTGAGTTTTAAAAAAATTGTATTCAAATGAAAGAAGAGGGGGGAAAAACAAAAAAAAATTGTTAAAATTCATACATCTTACTCTTGAAAATTGTTTAATCCACATGACTAAAATTTTTCATACACATTTTCAATATACTTAGCTGCGTTCACTAGCAAAATTATAAATCTAGCTCGATTTCATTAACTTAAAAAAATAATATACTTTTATAAAAATTCTACCGAGAGAAACCTGAAAATTTCAACACAAAAATACATCTAAATCTGTTGTTGTTGTTGTTATCTAATGCCGGGCTTTGGCAACGAAGCCATTAGCGTTCTTGCTCTCCAATATTTCTCTGTGGTGGATCTATCAGGTAGAACTTCACAGGTTATGAGATGATCTTCAGTCATTTCTTCTTCTTTGTTGCATAGAGAGCAATTTGGATTTGTGTAAATTCCTATTTTATTCAGGTGTTTGGCCAAATAATCGTGTTCTGTAAGCAGTCTGAATTTTGCTACTGCAGATTTACGTGGGATTTCTGGAATAATTTCTGTTTTTTTTTTTTTATTAAAATGCTCCATTTTTTATCTTTCGCTTTGGTACATAGTGCTTGGTTTTGCTTGATTTTATATTCATTTTTAATTAGTCTTTTGATGGATGTAAAAGGTAGGCTTGTATTTGTATTCTGAATTAAATTGGATCCTTTTTTGGCAAGAAAGTCAGCAGTTTCATTTCCAGCAATTCCGAAATGTGCAGGTATCCATTGCAATTGAATTCTTTTCTGTAGTTTTTGAAGTTGTTGGATCATTTTGTGACATTCTTTAATTTGGATTGACATCATTTTATATGAATTTATTGCATATAATGCTGCTTTAGAATCAGATATATTTTACTAATTAATTAACTTATTATTCCCAGAACATGAATTTTACCAGCAATCGAAAAGTATTGGAAATGAATTTCAATAAGGAACAAAAAAAAGTTTCCTTTCCAGACAGGATTCGAACCACGAAAGTCCTAGTTACTACTCTATCGTTACCACTCTGGAGTGAACAAGAATCTGAAATCAGCTACAAGGGTCGGTCCGGCTTTTTTGCCACTACTGTTCAATGAGTATGTAAAATTTCAGCTCTGTAAAACTAATAGGTTCTGAGATATAGGTGCATAAATACATAAAAAAAAAGTTGTTTTAAGAATCGCGTTAAAAATTAACATCAATTTTTAATTACTTACAAATCTACATTAATTATAATATTACAACTACTAATAAGGCCTACATCATTACTGTTATTTACAACACTATCACTACTGATATTTACATCCTGCACAACATTTTCACTTTCATGTAAGTAGAAGAATTTTCTTTTGGAGGAATTGGACACTGAAGGGCAGAGTTCTTTCTCTCCATGTGGATTAGGACATGGAGATCAGAGGTACGTTCTTCATTATTCTTCTTAGTGTACTGATTATCACAAAATTAATGTTTCTTACAATAGCGGTTACTTCTACCCATTTGAAATGCTTATTGTGATCGAAAACATGAATTATATAACACAATAACACTGAAGAAGTAACTCGAACTCTAAATAAGCTGTTATTTACTTCAAAATGTAAATCAAGAATCCATTACATTAATTTCAAGTAGAGCAAAAGGGCTGGCAATAGTTGTACTGAAACGAAACGTACTTTCCCGAAAAATCTATTATCATAGCAAGCAGAGAAATTCACATTTCAGTGAAGAGGCATGGCACAACTGATTTAATGGGACGCCCGATTCAATTAAAAATTATACAATGAAATCCTGGAATATATTTGCTTTTTTGAAACCTCAGAGTAATCATCTTGTATGCATTCAGAGAAAATATGTCGGTTGCTATAGTAACTATTACACTCTATCGTTTGTTACCCGTTTCTTGTACGCCCGCTCCAATTTGCGCTGCATGCACTTCGATATTGTGAAGTTTCTCACTTCATCCAAATTGTGGGTGGAATCGTGATTGAGTTCCCACGTTGGACGCCATTTGTGGGTGGAATGTCGTTATTGTGACCACACGTTGGGCGCCATTTGAGGGTGGGTGCGTCTCGATGTTGCGTGAGATTCACTCAGGGTAGCCGAGGTACGGTTGTGGTGTAGGTTGATGTCGGGAACAATACCAAGCCGGCTACTTAAATAAAAGGCAGCGTAAACTTCAAAACTATGAGTTTATTGTCCTATCCACTTGGTAAACCCTAGAATATGTATTTCCGGCTGACGTATAATTCAATCGTTGATCGCCTTTTGTATCGACTCTGTGGCGGCTCTGAATAAGCTCTATCCGATACTACAAATTCAATACTCTGTCCAGTACACTCTGACACGAAGCGAAATAGTCGTCCTGTCGACACCAAACGAAGTAGTTATTCTGCCCTGTATGTAGGGCCGCCGACACGATGTAAAGTTGTTTCGATGATCTCCGCTCCGAAGCGGAATAGTAGTCGTTTTTGGTGATCTCCGCTCCCCGTCACCCTTATTTATAAAAACCTATCCTACGCTAAAACTAACTATCCTATTGGTTAAAAACTACGTCACTAACTGGCCTAAAATCTATTCCCTATTGGTCCAAAGTGACCTCATAAGCTGGACCAAGATCTCTTCTTATTGGGCGCGAAATATGTCATCTCTAAATTTAAACTTTGGATTTCCCATAACATCTAGTTAGTTTGTATATCTCACAAGAATACCCGTTCTTTGGAAAACCCAAGCTTGGCAGTATCTTTCCCACGGGTCCAGTCTAACTCCGGCTTTATGCTTCATCGAGTCTCTATACGAAAACCCCGCTCAAGGTGGCCCTAAATCTGTCCGATGCTGACAAGTGACGAAACACCTGTGTGAGGAAGCTAATTCTAACGAAGTCGCCAGAACATCCCCGCGAATACATGTAATAAAAATATGGAGGTATCACTTCGCTAATAAATCGGTCTCTCCCTCTCCTAATTACTGCTTCAAATGCCCATCTACATAACCATTGGAAATTCCCGAAAGAGTTTCCAATGTTATGAGATGTCCCCGCTTTCTGCCTATAACTAGCCTCATAGTTCCCCCGCGCGATCAGCCGGTAACACATTATTTACAATACAATGAGATTACAATGTCACTACAAACAATTACAATAAATATTACATATATCTTCACAAGCCTTTCTATGTACACAACTCTCACACAATAAGCACAACAATGTACAATTTATATCCACATTTACATATGTACAATACCATTCATTCACATATTTACATTTATTTATTAATTGATCAATTACACACTCTGCGTGCTTGGTTGTACCAGCCGCCCTGTACAGGTTCACCTAGCTGTACGCGTGAGACTAACCATCCTACTCTTTCTCATTCCTGCCTCCTAGCCTCTCCTGTTTGAAAGGCCGCAAGAGTTGCTTGTGGTACCTTCCAACAGGTTTACTTTTTCCCCTTTCTACCAATTCGAAAGTATGGTCTCCATATCTACTCTTAATTTCGTAGGGCCCCTTGTACAGTAGCTCCATGCGTGAGTAACGTCCTCTAAGGGCGGAAGATAACTTCACGTCCCTGAGCAATACCAAATCGCCGGGTGAGGGCTCCCATTTGTGGCGATATCTTTTAACTTTACCGAGTCTATACTCAGCCTTTTTCCTGATTCGGTCGAAAGCTAGTTTACACAGTAGTTCATCACTAGGAGGCTCACCCTCCTGTATTGCCTGCGGCAAATTCTTTATCATGGGATCGGGATCGATCCCTAACATAAGTTTGATCGGAGCTATTCCGGTCGTTGGATTGATAGAGTGGTTCATGACTCTCTCAATCACCTCACATTGCCTAAACCAGTCCTTATGGTTTCGGTGACACAGAATACGGAGGTACAATGATATATCCCTAAGCGCTCTTTCGCAGGGATTACCGCTGGGAAAGTATGCGGAGCAGTTGTATAGTTTCACGCCCGCATCTTCCAGCCTTTTGCAAAACACTTTCGATTTATGTACCGACACATTGTCACTGAGCACCGCTGTTACCGGGCCGTAAGTCGGTATGTAATCTCTAACCAGCTTGTCAGCACACAATTTACTAGAGATATTTCTTAAAGGGTAAATCTTTACAAATTTTGTGAAGACATCGTACGTAACAAATATGTACCTGTGTCCGAAGGACGATGTGGGCATTGGACCGTGTTCGTCCACGGCTACAAGTTCATTCTTTTTACCCCTGATAATGACCTGTGGTACATTGTCATACCTTACATTTAGAGGTTTCGCCCTCTGGCAGACCTCGCAACGAGATATTACCCTTCTAACCTTCTTTGACAGTTGCTTAATATAAAATGATTCTGACATAGTTAAAATGATCCTATCACTCCCAGAGTGACACATAGATAGGTGAAAGTTATTTATAAGTTCATTCTCCATACTCGCAGGTATGTATATCTTCCACTTCTGGATATCCCTACCATGCAATTTATACAAGATACCAGAGCGCAATCCATACACTTCGTCTTTCACCTGTGAGATTTCTCTAGCTTTGTCCATTAAGGCCCTTATCGTGGAATCTTCCTGCTGCAAATCTGCAATTTTCCGAAATTTTCCCGTCAGAGCTCCATTCCTCGTGGAATCAATTTTCATCACGGCAATTTCGTACGCGGGGGCGGTGATAGTTTCCGGTAGCCCCGATTTGGAATTCAAACGAGAGAGACAATCACCAAAGATATTGTCTGCCCCCGGAATATGTCTGATCGTCACATCATGAGCCAAAATTTCGTGCACATATCTAGATATTCTAGAGTTCGTCAATTTGCATCTACTCAGAAACGCTAGGCTTACATGGTCAGTAAATATGATTATCTGCCTATTTAAGATATACTGACGGAACTTCTGTAGTGCGAAGTACACAGCAGAAATCTCAAGTTCCGTGATTGATGCATTGCTTTCGGTACGCGACAGTCCCCTAGAAGCTGTGGCAATCACATGTCGCTTATTATCTTCATCTGTCTGACATAGAATTGCTCCATATCCATATGAAGACGCATCCGTATAAATCTGAAAAGGTAGGCTGTCGTTAGGTCTTTCCAACAGAATTGAGTCGGCAAAAAGCAGTTTCGTTCGATCGAATGCTTCCTGCTCTGCCGACCCCCACCTGAAGGGTGTATCCTTCTTCAACAATGCTCTGAGTGGGGCTACATGCTTAGCATAATTGACGAGAAACCGATTCTGGTATTGTAGGATACCTAGATATCTACGAACCTGTTTCCGGTTCCGCGGCGGCGGGATCCTCGAAATGCTCTGAATTCTCTCTTGGTCCGGTCTAATTCCGTCAGACGAAATTACGTAACCCAGGAAAACTGTCTCAACTTTAAAAAATGCTGTTTTCCCCAGCTTGACTGTCATACCAGCCTCTCTCAATTTAGTAAGTACAAAATCAATATCCCTAATATGCCTATCAACATTATTGCCATATATAAGAAAATCGTCAATGTACTGTGCCAGAAAACCTTTCGTCGAATCACCAAAAATTATGTCAAGTGCCCTTAGTAGCGCAGATCCAGAACTCGCGATGCCGAATGGGCATCGGGTATACTGATAAACTTTCCCGTTATGTAGGAACGCTGTGAATTTTCTCGAGTCCTCGTCAAGCGGAATCTGCCAATACGAACTGGTCAAGTCTAAACTAGTGAATATAGAACAGTCACTGATACGGCCTAACAAAGTGTCCACTGACTCCGTCCTGAAATTATCTTTAACTGAAAACGAGTTAACGTGTCGGGCATCGATCGTTACTCTTAAGCTTCCATTGGGCTTCCTAACCCAGCACAATGCATTTACGTAAGGCGAGTCCGATACTTCTATAACTCCGTCTTTTAACATATCATATATGACTTCGTCTGCCTGATCCCTTAAAGATAGGGGGATGGGTCTACATTTATGCCGAAATTCCTCCATCCCTACCACCTTAATTTTGTGTGTATACACTCTACACAGACCCGGCGCGTCTGAAAAGACATTTAAATGGCTACCTACAACATCCATTAAGCGTTTTCTTTCACTCTCACTCAGGCCGTGTGCCTGGTTAACTTTATCTCTTACTATTTCGAAAATTATCTGTCTTCCTATTGTTATACGCGTCTACCTGCCTAAGATCGCCAAGCGAAATCTCATTACAATATCTGGCCCTACCGCTAATGAGATTACGTCCTATTTGTCTCGCCTGGACTAATTCGCCGATACATAACTCGCATTCTCCGCAGCCTACTTGACACACTCCCCTAGTTACCTCGTTACCTTCCCACGGATTAACCTCTATAATTACATTCTTACAAATTTTTAGATGCTCTACGAAAAATAACTCTTCCTGTAATTCTATCTCTCCCGCGGTTCTCTCATCTAACTCAGCTCGAGCGTTATTGCTACTGAATGGGACATGGCCTACACTGCCGTTACCTGCCGTAACACCTAGTCTGTTTTCCCTGAAATCTAATAGCGCGTGCCATTCATAAAAGCTTTCTACTCCAATAATGATGTCGGTAGTCAACCTTTGTATCACAAGAAAAATAGCATTTAATTTCACTTCTCCGCACTCTAACTCGAACCATGCTTGATATTTTACCTTTTCCTTCTTCTTACTTAGGGCGCCTGCACAGTACAGTGAACATATCGGTAACGTTTGCAGTTTTATTCCTGAATCCCTAACCTTTTGAAAAAATTCCAAGCTGCATACATTATTTGTGGAGCCCGAGTCCAACAACACACAACACTTTATCCCAAATATTTTAGCATCTATATAAGGCAATACATAAGTCCCATTATTTTCTAACTCTGGGTTAGTAATCTCGCTCTGTCTCTTTACGCTTACCGCGTTGGTGGATTCTTTTGATAGTGACTTATTGCACTTAGCTACAGAAATCTCCGAACCCTTGAGACTTCTGTCTAGCAGTTTCCCGAGTGTGATGCAGTCGGTTCCACTGCTACCTCGTCTCTATTTCTACAATTTATAGGCTCCCGGTCCATATTCATTCTGACCGGACTTTGCTGACGTCCGTTCATGTCTCTATTCCTACTTTGTCCCACATTACACTGTGTAGGGGGCCTATTGCACCCTTGTGAGGCCATTTCTTGTAGGACGTCTCGCCTATCTCTCTCCTGCTCCTGTCTCCTCCAATCACCTCGATTTTGCGGTCCCCTGCTAAAATTAGGCTGCCAGAATCCCTGTCTGTAATTTCTGTTCCTTAGCCAGTGTGGTTGGGTTCTAAGCCTATTATTTCCATTTTCTTGTCTTCCCGTGTACCATCGTATGTGGTTAACCCTACGCACGGGACCAACACCTCCTCTATCGTTTCTCATCCTGTTATGACTACTCTGGTTATTCCTACTATTATTGTAAGGACCCCCAAAGGGCGGGTCAATCCTTCTTTCCCTGTTGGGACTTTTCCCTCCGTTATGGCCATTATGGTATCGACTATATGCATTGTTGGGGCTCCTGTCACCACCCCAGTTACTCTGATTTTGGGCTCCTGTCCTTGGGGATGAAAAGGCCGTACTTGCCCCCTTCCCCGCTTTCTGGTCGGTGATGCTTGAACCCTTTCCTTTGCCCTGTTCATAATCTGCCTGTCCACTACATTCATAGTGCGTGGCGTCCGAACCATCCAGCGCCGTCAATAAATCTATTGTTTCCCCGAAGTCTCGGGGCCCTGCTACGATCAGATTATATCTTATGTTCTCGGGATACTGCGAAATCACAGTTTGTATCAGCTCTGAATCCGGTATTGGCGGATTGAGGCTTTTCCCTTTCTTAACAATTTCAAGAAAATAGTCTATCATAGAGACGCCTCTTCCCGCGTCAAACCTGCTCTGATTAATTTCCTTCCTAATTCTTTGTTGTTGTCTTTGTCCCCAGTATCTCTCCGAGAATTTTTCTCTGAATTCCTCATAAGTGACATTATCCCCTAGGGCCACTAGCGCCCAGTTGAGTGGTCGGCTCTTTAGGCTCTTTCGTACGACAGTCATTTTTAAGTCATCCGGCACCCCTCTTACTCTAAAGTACGTTTCTAGCTCACTTATGTAGTTATGCGGGTTTGAAAATTCAACCTCATCAAAAATGGGGTAACCAATCTCATTCACAATGTGAGTGGGGTACTGGGGACGGCCTAAATATGCCTTGTCGTTTACATTTATTAGCTCACTGCGCACGTCATCCCGTGAGGTCTGACATTCCTCACCAACACTATTGTTAACATGTCTTACATTTATGTTGCTACCTGATGCCGGGCTCTCACTTGTGCCCTCTTGTCTAGAAACTGCACGGTCCGAGCTCCTATGTCCGCTTAAATTTGCGGGACTACCCCCATTTAGTACGTCGTTTATTGAGTTCAGTTTACTTCTTAATTCTTCCAAACATTCGTTATCCGCCCTTTCTTTATTCTTTATGGCTCGCTTGAGACCGTCCACTTCCTGATCCATCTCACCTATTTTCTCTTCCACCGAATTCTGAATTTCCCGAACCTTCTCCACTATCGCTTCCTCAACAGCTGATTTTAGATCGCTATTCTCTCTAGTAGCGCTATCTCTAACTCTAACTTCTAAATCCTTCATACTTTCTGACATCCTATCCATAGCTATCTTCAATTGGTTCTCCATTCCGATCCCATTCTCGGTTAATTTCCCCTCTAGCTTCTCTATTTTGTCCTCCATCTTGTTTCCTCTTTCCGCTAATTTTGCAATATGATCTCTAATCTCTCTCGAACTTTCCCCCAATCTATTTTCCATTTGTTTTATTTGTTCTCTACTTTCCCTCAGAATCTGCTCTCTACTTTCCCTCGAGTTATTCTCTAATTTAGTTTCCATTTGTTTCATTTGTTCTCTACTTTCCCTTGAATTGTTGTCTAATTTATTTTCCATTTGCTTTATTTGTTCTTTACTTTCCCTTGAATTGTTGTCTAATTTATTTTCCATTTGCTTTATTTGTTCTTTACTTTCCCTTGAGTTATTTTCCATGAATTGTCTCATCTGCTCCCATAACTGTTCTAGCGTCATTTCCCCTTTGCCACTTTCTCTCCTCTGTTGCTTTTCCACCGATCGCTCTCCCTCTGTTTCCTGTCCTGCGTTACTCTCGACCTCCTCTCTGATTTCCATAATTTCCTCGTCCTTCCTTTGCTCCATGGTTCCCTTGTTTCTATTTCCTCGTCTTTCTCGTATTTTCCTAACTACCTTACTCCTATGGCTACGTAGTATCATCTATATGCTACTCTGTCATCTATCCGACGCTCGCTTTCCCAATAATAATCTAACTAGGCCTGTATTTGCCCTCTGCTCACTTCCAACAAATTACGCAATACACTTATTTCACTCTTTCCCCCAAAATATCACACACAAAAAAAAATACATATATATATATATATACCCAAAATATCACACCAGAAATTGAAACATATACACTTTATAATTATTCCCCCAAAATATCATATACATATATACACATTTATACGTCTTCTATTCATACTTGCCACAGCCTCTCCGAGTCGCCCTCTCTGGTGGTCCCCGTGTTGTCTTCTCTAGTGTTGTCGTGATGTCGCGATGGCTTGGTTCTGTTCCCGCCTTCCAGCGTCGTTCCTCGGCTATGCAGGGCTGAACTGCTCCGTCCGGTCCTCCTCGTTGTTTGGTGCTGTGTTCGCACCCGGGGCCGGTCACTGGAACAGCTGTCTTCCTTAGAGCCCCACGTTGGAAAGCGCCATTTGTGGGTGGAATCGTGATTGAGTTCCCACGTTGGACGCCATTTGTGGGTGGAATGTCGTTATTGTGACCACACGTTGGGCGCCATTTGAGGGTGGGTGCGTCTCGATGTTGCGTGAGATTCACTCAGGGTAGCCGAGGTACGGTTGTGGTGTAGGTTGATGTCGGGAACAATACCAAGCCGGCTACTTAAATAAAAGGCAGCGTAAACTTCAAAACTATGAGTTTATTGTCCTATCCACTTGGTAAACCCTAGAATATGTATTTCCGGCTGACGTATAATTCAATCGTTGATCGCCTTTTGTATCGACTCTGTGGCGGCTCTGAATAAGCTCTATCCGATACTACAAATTCAATACTCTGTCCAGTACACTCTGACACGAAGCGAAATAGTCGTCCTGTCGACACCAAACGAAGTAGTTATTCTGCCCTGTATGTAGGGCCGCCGACACGATGTAAAGTTGTTTCGATGATCTCCGCTCCGAAGCGGAATAGTAGTCGTTTTTGGTGATCTCCGCTCCCCGTCACCCTTATTTATAAAAACCTATCCTACGCTAAAACTAACTATCCTATTGGTTAAAAACTACGTCACTAACTGGCCTAAAATCTATTCCCTATTGGTCCAAAGTGACCTCATAAGCTGGACCAAGATCTCTTCTTATTGGGCGCGAAATATGTCATCTCTAAATTTAAACTTTGGATTTCCCATAACATCTAGTTAGTTTGTATATCTCACAAGAATACCCGTTCTTTGGAAAACCCAAGCTTGGCAGTATCTTTCCCACGGGTCCAGTCTAACTCCGGCTTTATGCTTCATCGAGTCTCTATACGAAAACCCCGCTCAAGGTGGCCCTAAATCTGTCCGATGCTGACAAGTGACGAAACACCTGTGTGAGGAAGCTAATTCTAACGAAGTCGCCAGAACATCCCCGCGAATACATGTAATAAAAATATGGAGGTATCACTTCGCTAATAAATCGGTCTCTCCCTCTCCTAATTACTGCTTCAAAATTCACTCCCGAACTTTTCCAATTTAACTTGCCGACTGTTGATTTTTGCTCAATTGAGATTGTAGTCTGGTTCGTTACGGATCGTTTGACATCACTGCGAACGTTCTATCGCTTCACGTTCTGGAGTTATCCTGCCTCATCTAACACGCGACTCGCAAATCCATGCTTCAAACTTTTCCCTCCTGTGTATCGCTAGATGACGTCACCCATTCCAATTCAAGTCACTTTGGATACATTGATCCTTCGTCTGTTCATCGCCGTTTACTTCATTGTAATATGTCCTGTAGTTCTGATATTTTAGGCGAGACAAAACTGGCCTGGAAATGTGTCGGTTGACATTCTGGGATGACACCCTAGAGCTGATACGAACATAGAGCCGTATTAAAGATAATATATACATATACACACACAATAACAAAGACATTTCACGCAATCCATCCTCTTTCACAATAGCCCTGCCAAGACTCTGGAATTCGTTACCCGCTAGCATCAGGGACTGTCGAAATAAAACTCAATTCAAACGCAAACTTACTAGGCACTTTGTCAGTAATTGAGACTCGTTCAGACATGGTTTCTTGTAAACAGTTCTCTTAATATATCACAAAATATTTCAATATCCGGTAATTTCATCACTATAGAATTTTGTTATTCTAGGTTTAATTTGTAATTCTTTAAATACAAAATATTCTTTGTTCTTAACTTCTATGATACAATGTCTAGCTTTCATTAATCGGTAATCTTGTCTACTTTAATTTTTATTGTAATTGTAATTGTAAATTTAATATTAATTGTAATTTTATTCTTCATGTTATAGTTGTAATCCCCTGGTAGAAGGACAGAGAAGGCCTGACGGCCTTATCTCTACCAGGTTAAATAAATAAATACTAAATACAATCCAGGGTATTTATTAAATTCTCAGTCTCTTCTTTTATTTAAAGTTGATTTGTTTGGAAATGTATAAAACCTCAATGGAATAATTTGGTTTGAAGGTGTCAAAAATATATGATGTCAAAAGTTACTTTTAACATTGGAAAAGAATACATACTCAGTTCTACAGGAAGTTGAGTGGATCCCAGGTCCATTATGGACGTTATAGCAAAAAATAAGAAATCCTCTTGTCCTGGGGACTAATTGAAGAATTCTTTAACATCAAAATGAAGCTTGTAAAATTTTTCTACCATAACTATTTTTTTACTAAAATATAAACAATTACTAGCATAAATTCAATATTTGAAACACAGAATCAATTACGGTTTTCCAATTGGACACTCCCTGAAATGTTTATACCTCCGCCTTACACGAATCTGTAGAAATGGCCACAGTTAATTGTTTAAAATGACGAATTGTTCGCAGGTGGAACACATTCAGACACAAAGGTCACAGCCACACATTTATTTATGCGAAACGGCAGCTGACATCTGTTTCGCCACTGGCTTCCTGATTACATCTTACGATCTCACCCAGCGGATACGTTCTTGAAGGTCGTGTTTTCAAATTCAGGTGATGTTTCCGCCCTACTCGACCCCCTCCACCCACAGAATTAACCCTCCCCAGTAGCAGCCCAGCCTTGGTAAGTCATGACTTCGAAGTCAGCCATGTGTAAACCAGAGAGACTCACGACGTGTAACTTACATGCCGTAGAAAGAAATTCCACGTATTTTTATTGCAACATGAGCAATGATTCAGCCACTATCGGTGTGGACTATATTGATGTGTGTGAATGTGAGTAAGCGTACGTTACGAGACGGAAGTCCTTCTGAATTGAGATTATAGTAGATTCATTACATGTACTCGTACAATGCTACATTTACATTTTTGGCTATGATATTTATACTTAACTCTTTTTAATTTATTTTTATTTGGTATTTTTCACTTATAGCCATATCTGTGTCTTTTATTTAGGTAGTATCTATTTGTTTTTTTTTTTTTTCATTTTTAATTTGTACTTACACTTGTATCTTGCATTTGTTTCTGTTTTATCTCTTTTTTCCTGTTATATGCAATTCTGTGTTTTTTTAAACAAATCTGTAATGTCTATTGTAATTGGGGCTTTGCCCTGTTAAATAAATAAATAAGTAAATAAGTAAGTAAATAAATAAATAAATAAGTAAATGAATAAATAAGTAAATAAGTAAATAAATAAGTAAGTAAATAAATAAATAAATGAAGTAAAATAAATAAATAGAATAAAATAAATAAATTAAATAAAGAAAATAATAAAATAAAATAAAATAAATTAACTAAACAAAATAAATTTAATTAATTAATTAAATTAAATAAATAAATAAGTAAATAAGTCAGTAAATAAGTAAATAAATAAATAAAAATAAATAAATATAAAAAATAAATAAATAAATGAATGCCTAGGAAGTAGAGGTGAGATTAATTTCTTCTCTAGTACTCACTTATATTTCAGAGTGTAACCGAATACCAGAGTGCAAAAACTGTTTGATGAAGGTTCAAACAAAGTCATTCAAAATTCTGAAGGAGAAGTGATATAGATATATCAGAATCTATGTTCCTATGTGTGTAATGTGAAATATACAGCGTAATTCACGATGATTTGCCGCCATTTACGGAGCTTATTTCCGAAGACATTCAGAACAAGAAAAAGTCATAAAAACATGTCCTAATCTCAATATTTTCAGAGTTACACCAATTTGAATGTTTTTGTAAAATGCTATTATTCTTTAGTTTTAGCTAAGAGTAAAAGAATATTACAGATAAAGATTGAACTATTCAGGAGTATCATTTAATTAATTAGTATTCTGAAACTAATAATGTGTTGTTACGTACAGAATTGTTTTCTTTTTCGATGTTTAACTACAAAATTATATTTTTCTTACGCATTTAACACAACAATTATTGTTACAAATCACGCCACTCTTGTAAATTATTGAAGACTGTACATTAGAATCCATAATTAAACTGTAAAGAATCAAGTTCCTAAAGTCGTATGATTTGTATCAATTTTTGTGGTAAGTGTATAAGAATAATATAATTTTAAATTAAAAATGTAAAAATAAAATGTGTACAAAGCAATTAAAAACACATTTTTAGCTTCAGAACATTAGTAAATTAAACAACTAATACTTCTGAATAGTTCCTTTGTGGGTGGAATGTCGTTATTGAGTTCCCACGTTGGACGCCATTTGAGGGTGAGTGGTTATTGTGACCACACGTTGGGCGCCATTTGAGGGTGGGTGCGTCTCGATGTTGCGTGAGATTCACTCAGGGTAGCCGAGGTACGGTTGTGGTATAGGTTGATGTCGGGAATAATACCAAGCCGGCTACTTAAATAAAAGGCAGCGTAAACTTCAAAACTATAAGTTTATTGTCCTATCCACTTGGTAAACCCTAGAATATGTATTTCCGGCTGACATATAATTAAATCGTTGATCGCCTTTTGTCTCGACTCTATGGCGGCTCTGAATAAGCTCTATCCGATACTACAAATACAATACTCTGTCGAGTATACTATGACACGAAGCGAAATAGTAGTCCTGTCGACACCAAACGAAGTAGTTATTCTGCCCTGTATGTAGGGCCGCCGACACGATGTAAAGTTGTTTTGATGATCTCCGCTCCGAAGCGGGATACTCGTCTTCGTCACCAAACGAAGTAGTTATTGTGCCCTGTATGTAGGGCCGCCGACACGATGCGAACTCGTTTTTATGATCTCCGTTCCGCGGCGGAATAGTAGTCGTTTTTGGTCATCTCCGCTCCCCGTCACCCTTATTTATAAAAACCTATCCTACGCTAAAACTAACTATTCTATTGGTTAAAAACTACGTCACTAACTGGCCTAAAATCTATTCCCTATTGGTCCAAAGTGACCTCATAAGCGGGACCAAGATCTCTTCTTATTGGGCGCGAAATATGTCATCTCTAAATTTAAACTTTGGATTTCCCATAACATCTAGTTAGTTTGTATATCTCACAAGAATACCCGTTCTTTGGAAAACCCAAGCTTGGCAGTATCTTTCCCACGGGTCCAGTCTAACTCCGGCTTTATGCTTCATCGAGTCTCTATACGAAAACCCCGCTCAAGGTGGCCCTAAATCTGTCCGATGCTGACAAGTGACGACACACCTGTGTGGGAAGCTAATTCTAACGAAGTCGCCAGAACATCCCCGCGAATACATGTAATAGAAATATGGAGGTATCACTTCGCTAATAAATCGGTCTCTCCCTCTCCTAATTACTGCTTCAAATGCCCATCTACATAACCATTGGAAATTCCCGAAAGAGTTTCCAATGTTATGAGATGTCCCCGCTTTCTGCCTATAACTAGCCTCATAGTTCCCCCGCGCGATCAGCCGGTAACACATTATTTACAATACAATGAGATTACAATGTCACTACAAACAATTACAATAAATATTACATATATCTTCACAAGCCTTTCTATGTACACAACTCTCACACAATAAGCACAACAATGTACAATTTATATCCACATTTACATATGTACAATACCATTCATTCACATATTTACATTTATTTATTAATTGATCAATTGCACACTCTGCGTGCTTGGTTGTACCAGCCGCCCTGTACAGGTTCACCTAGCTGTACGCGTGATACTAACTATCCTTACTCTTTCTCATTCCTGCCTCCTAGCCTCTCCTGTTTGAAAGGCCGCAAGAGTTGCTTGTGGTACCTACCAACAGGTTTACTTTTTCCCCTTTCTACCAATTCGAAAGTATGGTCTCCGTATTTACTCTTAATTTCGTAGGGCCCCTTGTACAGTAGCTCCATGCGTGAGTAACGTCCTCTAAGGGCGGAAGATAACTTCACGTCCCTGAGCAATACCAAATCGCCGGGTGAGGGCTCCCATTTGTGGCGATATCTTTTGACTTTACCGAGTCTATACTCATTTTTTTTCCTGATTCGGTCGAAAGCTAGTTTACACAGTAGTTCATCACTAGGAGGCTCACCCTCCTGTATTGCCTGCGGCAAACTCTTTATCATGGGATCGGGATCGATCCCTAACATAAGTTTGATCGGAGCTATTCCGGTCGTTGGATTGATAGAGTGGTTCATGACTCTCTCAATCACCTCACATTGCCTAAACCAGTCCTTATGGTTTCGGTGACACAGAATACGGAGGTACAATGATATATCCCTAAGCGCTCTTTCGCAGGGATTACCGCTGGGAAAGTATGCGGAGCAATTGTATAGTTTCACGCCCGCATCTTCCAGCCTTTTGCAAAACACTTTCGATTTATGTACCGACACATTATCACTGAGCACCGCTGTTACCGGACCGTAAGTCGGTATGTAATCTCTAACCAGCTTGTCAGCACACAATTTACTAGAGATATTTCTTAAAGGGTAAATCTTTACAAATTTTGTGAAGACATCGTACGTAACAAATATGTACCTGTGTCCGAAGGACGATGTGGGCATTGGACCGTGTTCGTCCACTGCTACAAGTTCATTCTTTTTACCCCTGATAATGACCTGTGGTACATTGTCATACCTTACATTTAGAGGTTTCGCCCTCTGGCAGACCTCGCAACGAGATATTACCCTTCTAACCTTCTTTGACAGTTGCTTAATATAAAATGATTCTGACATAGTTAAAATGATCCTATCACTCCCAGAGTGACACATAGATAGGTGAAAGTTATTTATAAGTTCATTCTCCATACTCGCAGGTATGTATATCTTCCACTTCTGGATATCCCTACCATGCAATTTATACAAGATACCAGAGCGCAATCCATACACTTCGTCTTTCACCTGTGAGATTTCTCTAGCTTTGTCCATTAAGGCCCTTATCGTGGAATCCTCCTGCTGCAAATCTGCAATTCTCCGAAATTTTCCCGTCAGAGCTCCATTCCTCGTGGAATCAATTTTCATCACGGCAATTTCGTACGCGGGGGCGGTGATAGTTTCCGGTAGCCCCGATTTGGAATTCAAACGAGAGAGACAATCACCAAAGATATTGTCTGCCCCCGGAATATGTCTGATCGTCACATCATGAGCCAAAATTTCGTGCACATATCTAGATATTCTAGAGTTCGTCAATTTGCATCTACTCAGAAACGCTAGGCTTACATGGTCAGTAAATATGATTATCTGCCTATTAAAGATATACTGACGGAACTTCTGTAGTGCGAAGTACACAGCAGAAATCTCTAGTTCCGTGATTGATGCGTTGCTTTCGGTACGCGACAGTCCCCTAGAAGCTGTGGCAATCACATGTCGCTTATTATCTTCATCTGTCTGACATAGAATTGCTCCATATCCATATGAAGACGCATCCGTATAAATCTGAAAAGGTAGGCTGGCGTTAGGCCTTTCCAACAGAATTGAGTCGGCAAAAAGCAGTTTCGTTCGATCGAATGCTTCCTGCTCTGCCGACCCCCACCTGAAGGGTGTATCCTTCTTCAACAATGCTCTGAGTGGGGCTACATGCTTAGCATAATTGACGAGAAACCGATTCTGGTATTGTAGGATACCTAGATATCTACGAACCTGTTTCCGGTTCCGCGGCGGCGGGATCCTCGCAATGCTCTGAATTCTCTCTTTGTCCGGTCTAATTCCGTCAGACGAAATTACGAAACCCAGGAAAACTGTCTCAGCTTTAAAAAATGCTGTTTTCCCCAGCTTGACTGTCATACCAGCCTCTCTCAATTTAGTAAGTACAAAATCAATATCCCTAATATGCCTATCAACATTATTGCCATATATAAGAAAATCGTCAATGTACTGTGCCAGAAAACCTTTCGTCGAATCACCAAAAATTATGTCAAGTGCCCTTAGTAGCGCAGATCCAGAACTCGCGATGCCGAATGGGCATCGGGTATACTGATAAACTTTCCCGTTATGTAGGAACGCTGTGAATTTTCTCGAGTCCTCGTCAAGCGGAATCTGCCAATACGAACTGGTCAAGTCTAAACTAGTGAATATAGAACAGTCACTGATACGGCCTAACAAAGTGTCCACTGACTCCGTCCTGAAATTATCTTTAACTGAAAACGAGTTAACGTGTCGGGCATCGATCGTTACTCTTAAGCTTCCATTGGGCTTCCTAACCCAGCACAATGCATTTACATAAGGCGAGTCCGATACTTCTATAACTCCGTCTTTTAACATATCATTTATGACTTCGTCTGCCTGATCCCTTAAAGATAGGGGGATGGGTCTACATTTATGCCGAAATTCCTCCATTCCTACCACCTTAATTTTGTGTGTATACACTCTACACAGACCCGGCGCGTCTGAAAAGACATTTAAATGGCTACCTACAACATCCATTAAGCGTTTTCTTTCACTCTCACTCAGGCCGTGTGCCTGGTTAACTTTATCTCTCACTATTTCGAAAGTATCTGTCTTCCTATTGTTAGACGCGACTACCTGCCTAAGATCGCCAAGCGAAATCTCATTACAATATCTGGCCCTACCGCTAATGAGATTACGTCCTATTTGTCTCGCCTGGACTAATTCGCCGATACACAACTCGCATTCTCCGCAGTCTACTTGACACACTTCCCTAGTTACCTCGTTACCTTCCCACGGATTAACCTCTATAATTACATTCTTACAAATTTTGAGGTGCTCTACAAAAAATAACTCTTCCTGTAATTCAATCTCTCCCGCGGTCCTTTCGTCTAGTTCCGGTCTAGAGCTGTGCCTACTGAATGGGACATGGCCTACACTGCCGTTACCTGCCGTAACCCCTAGTCTGTTTTCCCTGAAATCTAATAGCGCGTGCCATTCATAAAAGCTTTCTACTCCAATAATGATGTCGGTAGTCAACCTTTGTATCACAAGAAAAATAGCATTTAATTTCACGTCTCCGCACTCTAACTCGAACCATACTTGATATTTTACCTTTTCCTTCTTCTTGCTTAGGGCGCCCGCACAGTACAGTGAACATATGGGTAACGTTTGCAGTTTTATTCCTGAATCCCTAACCTTTTGAAAAAATTCCAAGCTGCATACATTATTTGTGGAGCCCGAGTCCAACAACACACAACACTTTATCCCAAATATTTTGGCATCTATATAAGGCAATACATAAGTCCCATTATTTTCTAACTCTGGGTTAGTAATCTCGCTCTGTCTCTTCACGCTTACCGCGTTGGTGGATTCTTTTGACAGCGGCTTACTGCACTTAGCTACAGAAATCTCCGAACCCTTGAGACTTCTGTCTAGCAGTTTCCCGAGTGCGATGCAGTCGGTTCCACTGCTACCTCGTCTCTATTTCTACAATTTATAGGCTCCCGGCCCATATTCATTCTGACCGGACTTTGCTGACGTCCGTTCATGTCTCTATTCCTGCTTTGTCCCACGTTACACTGTGTAGGTGGCCTATTGCACCCTTGTGAGGCCATTTCTTGTAGGACGTCTCGCCTATCTCTCTCCTGCTCCTGTCTCCTCCAATCACCTCGATTTTGCGGTCCCCTGCTAAAATTAGGCTGCCAGAATCCCTGTCTGTAATTTCTGTTCCTAAGCCAGTGTGGTTGGGTTCTAAGCCTATTATTTCCATTTTCTTGTCTTCCCGTGTACCATCGTATGTGGTTAACCCTACGCACGGGACCAACACCTCCTCTATCGTTTCTCATCCTGTTATGACTACTCTGGTTATTCCTACTATTATTGTAAGGACCCCCAAAGGGCGGGTCAATCCTTCTCTCCCTGTTGGGACCATTCCCTCCGTTCTGACCGTGATGGTATCGACTATATGCATTGTTGGGGCTCCTATCACAACCCCAGCTACTCTGATTTTGGGCTCCTTTCCTTGGGGATGAAAAGGCTGTACTTGCCCCCTTCCCCGCTTTCTGGTCGGTGAGGCTTGAACCCTTTCCTTTGCCCTGTTCATAATCTGCCTGTCCACTACATTCATAGTGCGTAGCGTCCGAACCATCCAGCGCAGACAATAAATCCATTGTTTCTATTTCCTCGTCTTTCTCGTATTTTCCTAACTACTTTACTCCTATGGCTACGTAGTATCATCTATACGCTACTCTGTCATCTATCCGACGCTTGCTTTCCCAATAATAATCTAACTAGGCCTGTATTTGCACTCGACTCACTTCCAACAAATTACGCAATACACTTATTTCACTCTTTCCCCCAAAATATCACACACAAAAAAAATACATATATATACCCAAAATATCATACCAGAAATTGAAACATATACTCTTTATAATTATTCCCCCAAAATATCATATACATATATACACATATATTCATCTTCTATTCATACTTGCCACCGCCTCTCCGAGTCGCCTTCTCTGGTGGTCCCCGTGTTGTCTTCTCTAGTGTTGTCGTGATGTCGCGATGGCTTGGTTATGTTCCCGCCTTCCAGCGTCGTTCCTCGGCTATGCAGGGTTGAAATGCTCCGTCCGGTCCTCCGCGTTGTTTGGTGCTGTGTTCGCACCCGGGGCCGGTCACTGGAACAGCTGTCTTCCTTCGAGCCCCACGTTGGAAAGCGCCATTTGTGGGTGGAATGTCGTTATTGAGTTCCCACGTTGGACGCCATTTGAGGGTGAGTGGTTATTGTGACCACACGTTGGGCGCCATTTGAGGGTGGGTGCGTCTCGATGTTGCGTGAGATTCACTCAGGGTAGCCGAGGTACGGTTGTGGTATAGGTTGATGTCGGGAATAATACCAAGCCGGCTACTTAAATAAAAGGCAGCGTAAACTTCAAAACTATAAGTTTATTGTCCTATCCACTTGGTAAACCCTAGAATATGTATTTCCGGCTGACATATAATTAAATCGTTGATCGCCTTTTGTCTCGACTCTATGGCGGCTCTGAATAAGCTCTATCCGATACTACAAATACAATACTCTGTCGAGTATACTATGACACGAAGCGAAATAGTAGTCCTGTCGACACCAAACGAAGTAGTTATTCTGCCCTGTATGTAGGGCCGCCGACACGATGTAAAGTTGTTTTGATGATCTCCGCTCCGAAGCGGGATACTCGTCTTCGTCACCAAACGAAGTAGTTATTGTGCCCTGTATGTAGGGCCGCCGACACGATGCGAACTCGTTTTTATGATCTCCGTTCCGCGGCGGAATAGTAGTCGTTTTTGGTCATCTCCGCTCCCCGTCACCCTTATTTATAAAAACCTATCCTACGCTAAAACTAACTATTCTATTGGTTAAAAACTACGTCACTAACTGGCCTAAAATCTATTCCCTATTGGTCCAAAGTGACCTCATAAGCGGGACCAAGATCTCTTCTTATTGGGCGCGAAATATGTCATCTCTAAATTTAAACTTTGGATTTCCCATAACATCTAGTTAGTTTGTATATCTCACAAGAATACCCGTTCTTTGGAAAACCCAAGCTTGGCAGTATCTTTCCCACGGGTCCAGTCTAACTCCGGCTTTATGCTTCATCGAGTCTCTATACGAAAACCCCGCTCAAGGTGGCCCTAAATCTGTCCGATGCTGACAAGTGACGACACACCTGTGTGGGAAGCTAATTCTAACGAAGTCGCCAGAACATCCCCGCGAATACATGTAATAGAAATATGGAGGTATCACTTCGCTAATAAATCGGTCTCTCCCTCTCCTAATTACTGCTTCACCTTCTGTATTTGTAATATTCTTTTACCCTTAAATCTAAAGAAAAAAGGTATTTTACTAACAACTTCAAATTAGTACAACTATGAAAATATTGAGATTAGGACACATGTTTGTATGACTATTTTGCTCAGAATGTCTTCGGAAATAAGCTCCGTAAGTGGCGGTAAATCCTCGTGAATCACCCTGTATAAAGATAAAATAAATGTAACTTCTAATACTCTTGATGTTACTAAGATCTTATAATATTAAAACATAGTAATAAATGAAGAAGCAGAAAACTATATGTGCATTTCTACAGGAAACTCAACAACAAATGAACTTGCAGAATGTCTCCTTTCTCCAAATCGAATAAAATTACATTCATAGAAAACAAAGATAGTAGGCATAGACAAAATTACTAGCTTATCAAATCCAAATATTTCCGAAATTTTACCACCATTCATCATACACGATAGTACTCGTACTAAACTTTGTACGATACCGGTGTCTATTTTTGGTTAGCTCTGTCTTTAGCGCAATGTTAGAGAGACATTGCTGAAAGTAGGCCTTTTAAAGGAGGGATGTGTGAAATTGGTCATTTGAATAAAAAATCTCATTTTCTCTTTTTTTAATGAATAGGCAATCTCTTATTGACATATTTAGCAAGTTTCAATGCTCTGCGGTGCTTGAAAATATAAGAATTACGTCATATTAAAATGGCTGCATTCTTGAATTTTAATGGCATCCATACAGTACTTTACAAGCCGCTTTCTCACACTTTTTTCAGCACAATTCGTCATGTCAAAAGTGTAAATAAAGCCTCTTAAAATTTAGATGGTAGGAGCATTAAATTTTTGCTGAATATTCTATACAATGTGATTAAAAAACAGTAGCTTTTTGATATACTAAATATTTGTGAAATTAAGAAATAGAACATAGCTAATGGAAACTAAAAATTTGAATTGTGATGTTACATATGTATATGTTTTTCTTTAATTCTCTCCATTTACAGATGTGCATTTAAAATTCTGAGTGCTTAGTTATTTTTCTAACCATTTGAGAGATGTTGTAAAGACGAGACATGAATAAAACTTGCATTATTTTGTAAAAAGAGAGAAATTTTGAAAATGTGTAAGTTTTATAAAATTAGGAATGGAATATCTCAAAAACCATTTATCTGACCAAATGAAACTTACATGCAAAAATACTTATAGAAAGGGAGTGAAGTTTATAAAATATGAAGTCTCTAACTATAAAATAGAAAATACAAATTTCATCCATTAACCTCTTTGTAGTATATACACCATCTGAAAAGTTTACTATTATTGGGGAAGCGTGATAAAATTATTATTTTTAATAGCTTTAAAAATTAAAAAATTTTCAACCGTTAAAGATTTGACATATGATTAATTACATAGTTGACTTATTTTTAATCCATTTTATTATATCAATGAAAATTTCGACAGTAATGTAGCTCTAATTACATTTTAAGTGTTATTTTTGCAATAAATGTATTTTAATTGTATTCATTCTATTAATAATGTATTTTAATATTTGTGTAGCTCAGTTGTTAGAGCAGCTGGCTACGGGCTGGAAGGTCCGGGGTTCGATCCCAGGTGGTGACAGGATTTCTTTTTCTCGTTGCCAAACTTTCAGAACGGCCCCGAGGTTCACTCAGCCTCCTATAAATTGAGTACCGGGTCTTTCCGAGGGATAAAAGGCGGTCAGAGCGTGGTGCCGACCACACCACCTCATTCTAGTGCCGAGGTCATGGAAAACATGGGGCTCTACCTCCATGCCACCGAAGTGCCTTCATGGCATGTTACGGGGATACCTTTACTTTTTTTTTACTATTATTTCAATGAACATGCAGGTTTTCCTTGTAAATTTTATATTCGTTATTATATATTGTTACACTTACTACTAATGACAATGTCCATAACAACACTTTGTTTGTTTCATGTCAATAAAGTATCTTGAATCTTGAGGTTATAATTCCGTCTAGAGGAGATATCGGAAACCTTTCAAATATCAACGTGGCATTCTACGAAGTCTTGGGCGGCTGTACTAATTGCTCGTCACTTGACTCTTACTATTCGTTAGTCAAATGTCAGCTATAGTCGTTGGGAAAACCTGATGTTGGTACATAAACTCCTGATTGACAGATAACGGCAATTTGTATCGGCCCTTCCTTTTTCTTAATTTACATGGTCGCGCCCCTTCTTGTATTTAATATACACTTAAACGCCTCCTCCTACCGAATGTACCCATACTCAAACATGGGTTTAACCTCCACGTTAGAAAAATCGTAGCACATGCAACAAGATAGCCGTGATCCCTGGTCTATTGCGCAATTAATCGAACAGAGTGTATCGTAAAGGTAAGTGGCCGCTGCAATTACAGCCCGTCTGATAGTTATCTTGCAGAGGTCACGCATGCCTTTTCACTTTCGTTTGAGTAGTCAAAAAAACGCAATGACGTCTCTTGGTGTAATTAGTCTATTTATTCCCACATTGCGTACAAAACGGAAGAATGACGCTGCGAAAAAAACCTGTGCAGAAATTTTCGATAAAATACGGGTATTCATCATTCTTTATACCAAAAGAATAATATCTAAGGGCCCTATTCATAGACATTCTTAGCGCGGGCTTTCGGTGGATGATCAGCGAACTAACGTTTTTCGTATTCATAAACCAGTGTTACCTATATGATATGAATCCTGTTTAGCACGCTCGTAGCGCGGGCTAGCGAAATGTCTATGAATAGCACCCTAAGTGTGTAGTGCCAGTGGATTTATGAAATTCTTTAGATTGCGTGAAAGGTCTTTATTTTGGTGTGTAATTAAGTTCGCAGGTTTCAGGTCTTGTTCGTAACACAGCCTGTCACAGACATTACAAAATATGTACCAACAAAACTTATTGTCAATAAAATGTTTATTGAAATCTCGGAGAGGTTTTTTTTACAATACAGTACAACTCCGAATCTGTATAAAATCCTTCACAAACCGAACCCACCTCTTTGGGTTCACTAAGATAGCTGTTAAGCAGGCACACTAGGAAATGACCCATAATCACGATAGTACCACAAATAAGTATGCAGTGTTATAATGTAACACTTGCTTTAATACTAAACAAAAATTACATCTTCATCTACAAAATATACAACTATTTTGACTTTATGAGATGTAATAATACACTCAGGGACAAAAAAAACCGGACACTTCTATATTTGCTTGTATTTTGTTGCCAATTATTTCAAAATGAAACAAAACCCATTTAAACAAAATAATGTTTCATTTAGCACCTTATACGACAACATTTGAAAAAAAAATCTCTGATGAGAAAATTTACAAAAAATTACAAAGGGCGTATAACTATGGCATCGTTTGGTCTAACTGTTTTTTTTTTCATTTTATGGTGCCTTAAACATTAAAAACTCTTTTTAGTAACGGGTATAACCCCCTCTGGCTTGAATAACTACATACATACGTCTTGGCATGCTCTCAATTTGGTTAGCAATGTCTTCTTGAGGAATAATTTCCCATTCTTCGCCAAGTGCTCGCCTCAACTCTTGTAACGATGCTGGTCTCGGTCGTCTATTCTTAACACGCCGCCCAGCATGCCCCACACGTGTTCAATTGGGTTCATGTCTGGACTCCTTGCTGGCCATGGAAGAACATGGATTCCCACTTCTTGGAGATAATCTCCGACCGCATGGGCAATATGCGGCTGTGCATTATCATGCATTAAAACAAAATTATCGCCCACAAATTGGCCAAATGGCACAACATGATCAGCCAAACATTCATTTATATACCTATCAGCTGTTAGTCTTCCATTTTCAACAAAAACTAATTCTGTACGAGCATCCGTACACACTCCTGCCAAAACCATCACTCCATCACCTCCATACGGCACATTTTCGGAAATGCAACACTGTGAAAATCGTTCTCCCCTTCTTCTCCAAACTCTTTCACGTCCATCAGGTGAGCACAGATTGAAACGGAACTCATCGGTGAACAGAACACAGCTCCACTGTCCATTTCTCCAATCCCTGTGATCATTTGCAAAACGCAGTCGTTCAACTCGACGCATCCTGAGAAGCCTGGGACCAGTTGCAGGTCTACTTGATATCAGTCCACTTGCTTTCAACCTCCTTCTAACTGTTTTGGCCGAAATTGGGCGTCCATGCAGGTTAACAAAATTGCTGGGCTACACTAGTAACTGGCAGGTTGCGCTCCCATATACCTGTCTTCATTAGGATTTGTAGCTCTTGGACGACCCGAACCTGGTCTTCTGGTATATTCTAGGGTCTCTCTATACCGTTTTATGGCATCATGGGTTGTGCTTCTAGCCATATTCATAACATCTGCAATGTAACGTACACTGCGTCCATCATCGTAAAGGGCTACAGCTCGAGCCACATCTTCAGGTCGCATCTTGTTTTAAGACAAATGTTACAACCCCAACTTAAACTCAGAAAATGTAAAAATAAAGAAATAACGAATGATAACGATAATGAAGCACAAAATGGTTGAGACAAAATTGTTATAGCTGAGACTCCGAAAGCAAAATTGGAATATTTGGTTGTAATGGCTTGTTTATAAAACAAAAAAAACAATCAACAATGTATACACGTCTCCATAACAACAGATGGCTACCACAATATTGCATGAGAAGATAATGTTTTGCAAAATACCAGCAAATATTAAAGTGTCCGGTTTTTTTGTCCCTGAGTGTATTTTTAGACTAAAAGAGTTTTCAACACAGTTACTATTTTTCTGAAAATCCTTGGATGCCAAGCTTCAAAATGATAGGTCATTCACTACAATTCGTTCAACCATTTTTCCGTAATTTCCATTACCAGTTCAAATTATAGGAGTCGGGTAGTATCGGACATCGGGTAGTGTCGAACAGTGCGTTTCTTTCATCTACCACCATATGGTAGTACCTGAATGACATGCTTCCGTTTTTCTATGCGACATCACAGAAACGTAACCATGTCAATCAGGTACTACTATTATCGTGTGGTAGATGAAAAAAACTCACTGTCCAATATTACCCGATGTCCGATACTACCCGACTTTCCCCTATATATAGATATGGGGAAACGTAGAACCCCGAGAAAAACCTCAACTGTGACCTTGTCCGCCACAAGTGTCATTATGGAATTTTCAATGAAAAATTCCAGACCTGATCGGTACTCGAACCCGGACCGCCTGCGTGACAGATCAGAGGTCTGACCACTCAACCACCGCAGGATCGTCAACCCAGAAAGTAGACCGACACATGATGATAGACATTAAGATAAATGGATCATATGCGGAGACAAAGAGGAAAGCAGAAAAAAGGAAATACTGGTGAATGCTGGGTTTGCAGTGAAAGACCTGCCCTCGGGTAGAACACTATGAATGAATGGCTGACAAAGCTGATCGAATGACAAAATTTTACTTGTGACTTGGATTTCGATATGCCACAATATCACTATCACAAAAAGTCAGTGACAAATTATATCCGTGTTACGTTTTGGTTGTGATAAAAAAAAAATCCGGGAATCCTTTCCTGTAGGCTACATTGAACATCAAAACACATATTCTTAGTTTTCTTAGTAAAAATAACCTTACATTTCGAGCAGTGAGTCAATAATGACGACAGAATTGCTGGGCAACTTCCGCCGTTGGACCTCGGCCCACACTGAAATTTTAAGGATCCATTTCTAAAACACGGACGAAATCGTGGTTCCAAACCTTGACTTTTAAACTGCGATCGAGGTCTGAATCCTTATGCGATTTCTAAAACGAAGTCGAGACGCGGCTTGAGAAGAAACCGAGGTTCCTGGGTTTTATATATGGCAAAGCAGCTAAGAATCGATTTTTATTCCTATAAACAGTCGATATTATAAAGAAATGAACATCGGGATTAATATTTTTATTGAATTGCAGTAACTCACATTCTTTTGTTTTCAGCTAACGTATTGTTACATTTACTAATTTACAGATTTATTATGTGCGTTTAAAATTACTTAGTATTTAATAGGGAACGGACTTTTAGGTACCAGAATGATATTGACCAAATAATTAGTACAAGTCGAGCGTTTATATTGTAGTTTATCATTTGTTTATAACTACTACAAACATTAACTACCGGTAACAGAAAACCCGGTTCTAAGGAATTAATAACCTAAATATTAACTGGATTAAAATTTCAATTTAAACTAAAATGTAGTATGGTTCTATTTTCACATATAATAGGCTAGCACTACGTGGAAAGCCCTAGCAGCATAAAACTTAAAATAAGAAGACAAAATCAAGTTTGCTTCATATTCTTCTAGGCCCGCATCATTTTCGAGTATTAAATAAATGTCCAAAATTACTGTAAATACTAATAATTAAGGTATATCGTCTTATAGACATAAAAGTATAATTAATATAAAATATTATATCTTACTTTCCTCAAAGCAACAAGGTGGTGTCAACCCGCCGCCTCTTGCATTCCGTTGCAGATTATTATTTAGCATTCTTGCTAAATTTTGCGTTGATTCCTTCGAAAATCGAAATATTCGCCTGAAATTATCGTCGTTACATAGTTACAAAGGATTATTCCTGACTCTCATCACTCTAATCCGGGGATTTAATACTCGTAGACACAAATTTTCCTTGATAATCATCCAGCTGATCTACTATCTCCATCTTGCATACATGAAGCCGTGGTTTTAAACCTACCCCAGCCGTGGTCTCTGCTTCAGAACATGATTTCGAGCCATGACTCAGAAAAATGAAAAATACCTCGTTTTATAAATCCAAACGCGGTTTAAAGCCATGGCCGTGGTATAGACCTCGTTTTAGAAATCGATACTACGTGTTCAAACAACTGTTTATAAATATTTAACCATTTTAATGAATATTTTATAATCAGGGAAAGGATTTATATGTAAATACATATTTACTTATAAAGCTAATATAATTTATATTTTGCATTATCTTTATGTTTCACAATGTGTAGGGTTGAAAAATCCTACTTTTATTTTCCATATTTTTCCATATTTTAGAGTTTAGTACATATTTTCGTTAATTTCCATATATTTTCCATATTTCATATAAAACAGTCCATATTATATTAGGTTTAACAATAAAACAAAACAAAATTCCATTAACTTTTAAAAATACATTTCAACAATAGAGATTTAAACACATGTTCAGTAATCCCTTTAACATCAGAGTTATTTGAAAATTAGCAGTCCTATCAACAATGGGAAAGTAAGTTACAAAACTGTATTAATTTAATTTAAAATTTTTAACAGACTTCAGTTGTGCAGCTCAACAGTTAAATGCCAGTCAGAGTACACATAGGTTCAGTTTTGTAAATCATACTATAAAGACGGTAAATATGCCAAAAGTACGTCATTCAGTCAATTTAAAATCAAAACTAACAAGTTACATTTCAGAATTTAAAGAAGATGGTTTATCAACTGACAATAAAATATTATTTTGTAATTTGTGTCAGTGTGCAGTATCATCTACACAAAAGTTCCTGGTGCAACAACACATTACAACTAGTAAACATCAGGCCAACAAACAACTAAATTCCAAGCAGAGACAATTGTTTTTAACACAACCAACAACATCGAATGTAAGATCTGAGTTTAACATCGACCTGTGCCGTTCTCTCATCTCTGCTGATATTCCTCTCTACAAACTAAAGAATAAGGTCTTCAGGGAATTCCTTGAAAAATATACTCAACATACAATCCCGGATGAGTCAACACTTAGGAAGACGTATGCTCCATCCATCTACGATGAGACAATACAGAAGATAAGAGATGAAATTAAAGATAGTTCAATTTGGGTTTCCATTGATGAGACTCCCGACAAAGAAGGTAGACTTGTTGGTAATGTAGTTATCGGTTTGTTAAGTGAACAATATTCTGAACGAATTCTTTTACATTGTGATGTTCTAGAAAAGTGCAATAACAAAACTATAGTTAAACTGTTCAACGAAGCTATGGGTATCCTGTGGCCAAAGGGTATTATGTACGATAATGTGTTATTCTTTATTAGCGATGCTGCCCCTTATATGGTCAAAGCTGGACAAGCATTATCTGTTGTATATCCTAAATTGACTCATTTTACTTGTGTGGCGCATGCATTTCATCGTGTGGCAGAAGTGGTCAGAGACAATTTCCCTAAAGTAGATTTGTTGATTTCATCAGTGAAAAAAGTATTTCTCAAAGCTCCCAGTAGAGTTAACGTGTTGAAAGAAATGTACCCTGAAATTCCATTGCCACCAAAGCCAATTTTAACTAGATGGGGTACATGGCTAGAAGCAGTTGAATATTATGCCGAACATATAGACTCTATTAACAATGTTCTCCTTGCATTGGACTCTGAAGATGCAGTCTCAATTGATACTGCGAAAACAGTTACCTGTGACATAAGTGTGAAGAATGACTTAGCTCACATTCAGCATACATTTTCATGCATCATAAAAACGCTCAAAAGTCTCCAAAATAGGCACCTTTCACTATCTGAAAGTTTTGAAATTATAAATAGTACTGTGGAACAACTGAATCGTGGTAGAGGTAAAGTTGCAGATGCAGTAAGAGCTAAGGTGGACACTGTACTTTCAAAAAACCCTGGATATGAAGAACTACAAAAGGTTGTTGCTGTGATGAGTGGTGAATCAACAGTGAAGATTAACTTGGACTTATCCCCAGCAGACATTGTGAAATTGAATTATGTACCAGTTACTTCTTGTGACGTCGAACGCTCTTTTAGTCAGTATAAATCTATCCTCAGAGACAATAGAAGAAGATTCACTTTTCAGCACTTGAAAGAAATGTTTGTAACCTATTGTTATGGTAACAGACAATAAAAATTGTGTTTTGTTGAAACTACATTGGAAGATAAGGTACGTCCATTATATTTTTTGTTTAGTTTGATTAAAATGTACCAATATTTAACGTACATAGTCATTTTTTTATAATTTAAAAGTCCATATTTAATTCCATATTTTGGTAAAAATCCATATTTAATTCCATATTTTGGTAAAAATAACTACATATATATTTACATATTTCATATATTTTTAGTCCATATAAATCCGTTCCCTGTTTATAATATTCTTTTCTTATAGAAAAAGTTAGGAATATTTTACAGGTTTCTAATTTGTTCCTGGATAGAGTATGAGTTTCCTTGAAACCCAAAGACAGACAGTCAGTTACACGTCCCTTTCATTTGTACACGACAGCATGTCCGTGATCTGTAATAGGTATGCAGAGAGCTGTATTACATGTGTTACTGCTCATAATCTCTTGCGACTGTAGAGAACGCCACTCAAGGAGACGCTGCTGCAGAAAAACAGAGCGTGCTTTCATTGAACACTTGGGAGCCATGGCAACCGGATATCGGTTCAGCTGTTTCGGTACCTAATGTATAGTCGGGGCGATATGCAACGAATCAATTTATTAGGAATTATAGGACGTTTTCAGACCCACCTTGGCTCAAATAGGCATGCATTGCATTGAATCGTGGCTATGGCAATTAGAAAATGGAATAGGTTGTCAATTCATAGAAAAATCATGCACTTGTAGACTATTTCTCCACTTAACTCATTCCAGTAACATTACTATTAAACTATCACCATCTTGGTCTTCAACTTAGCGTCGTCATCACCACCACTTTTAGTTCGAGGTTAAATACCACAATCGTTGCCGTTTTCTGTATAATATCTCTGTGTGGCTTATAATCGTCGTGGTATCATCATCATCATCATCATCATCATCATCATCATCATCAGCAGCATCATATAATTCGTTTTCATCATTATTAATCATCACTGTAGACTTCATCAATGTCTTCACATTCACAATATTTCTATCATTGTTTTCACGATCTTCATCACCATGGTAATATTATCACCTTCATCGTAATTGGAGGGTTTAATCGTATCGTTTTCTTTACTACATTATAATTCGCAACGAAAAGTATCATTTCTTCTAAACATAGATATTTGAGGACGTAATGCTTAGATCATTTCATTCATTGCTTACCCCTCTAATATTCTTATTTACTTATGACTTTTAAGAAACCCGGATGTTCACTGCCGCCCTCACATAAGCCCGCCATCGGTCCCTATCCGTGCCTGAGAATCAGTCCCTTTCCGAGGCTTATTTTGGGGTTTCGTAACAAGTTTTTTTAAGGTGATAGGTTGTTAGTCCTTCGCCCAACCTCCAAGCTGGAGGACCGCCCCTTATCAGCTGTCCGCGCCTGCTTATTCAATATATTCACAGCTACCCTCCATATCTGGAGGCCGTCTTCTCTATCCGCAACCTGAGGACGCGCCATGCCGTGGTGATAGGGATCCACAATACATGGCCTCTAATATTCTATCCAACATCTGTCCATCCACATATCTACCCAACCACTCACCTATCCTATCATTCATCCTACACAACATCCTTTATCCATTATATCCACTTATCAATCCATTCATCCACCTATTCAGTTATCCATCATGCTATGTATTTAACTATAATCCGTGGCTCTACAGCCCGTGAAGGGCCTAGACCGACCAACCGGCTGCTGGCCTCACTCCCACTTGCCGAAGCAGAGGTGGAAGATCATCCAACTTTTTTTAGTTGGTTATTTAACGACGCTGTATCAACTACGACGTTATTTAGCGTCGATTCCAGAATTCGCCATAGATTACCTGGCATTCACCTTACGGTTGGGTAAAACCTCGGAAAAAAACCCAACCAGATAATCAACCCAAGCGGGGATCGAACTCGTGCCCGAGCGCAGCTTCAGATCGGCAGGCAAGCGCCTTAACCGACTGAACGACGATCATCCAACCAGAATGGAGGTATCGTGTGGTTAGCACGATGATTCCCCCCCCCCCCAGCCGTTATAGCTGGCATTCGCAACTGGATTTCGCTACCTATCACAGCTCCCCAAGTGCATCACGATGCTGGATGGGCATCGGTCCCATACATTGGCCGAAATTTCATGAGAAAATTTCTTCCCTCATGAAGGCTCGAACCCGCGCGCATTCCGTAATGCGAGTCCTAGGTAGGATGCCGCCACGACGCGGGACTACGTATTCAACTACGCATCCAAAAATGCATCTAATCATCGTATGTAACATTCCTTCGTATCCAGTTATCCATCCTTTCTTCCACCTAGTTAGCTACCCATTATACTAAACATCCATCCATTCAGGTCGACCTGGCTGGCGAGTTGGTATAGCGCTTGCCTTCTATGCCCAAGGTTGCGGGTTCGATCCCGGGCCAGGTCGATGGCATTTAATTGTGCTTAAATGCGACAGGTTCATGTCAGTAGATTTACTGGCATGTAAAAGAACTCCTGCGGGACAAAATTCCGGCACATCCGGCGACGCTGATATAACCTCTGCAGTTGCCAGCGTCGTTAAATAAAATAAAAAAATCCATCCATCCATCCAAACAAGCAATAATCGTATCCAACATCCTTTGTATCCACTTATCCATCCATGCATCCATCCATCCAACCAAGCAAGCAATAATCGTATCCAACATCCTTTATATCCACTTATCCATCCATTCATCCCCGTACTTAGCTACTCATCAAACTATCCAACCATTCATTCATTTAATCATCCACCACATCCACTTAGCTCTCCATTCATCCACCTACCTACCTAACCATCATAATATCCA
The DNA here is from genome assembly GCF_040183065.1 of Periplaneta americana. Classification (NCBI taxonomy): domain Eukaryota; kingdom Metazoa; phylum Arthropoda; class Insecta; order Blattodea; family Blattidae; genus Periplaneta; species Periplaneta americana. The sequence continues at coordinate 44,099,934 of NC_091132.1, read as the reverse complement.
ACGACCCACTAACTAATCTATCCTACATAACATTTTTTTAACCGTAATTTTTTTTTTCATGTAGCAGAAGGACAGTGCTTTACACATACCAACTTTCATTATTGTACAAGATTCAGTAAAGGAGGAAAAAAAAATTAAATATTTCCAACAAATGTTGCTGCTTTAAGCTGTACCTAACCCCATAATGAAAGAAATTATTATAATTTTAGCGTGTTAATGAAAAAACATAATTCAATTAAACCATGTTTCTGTTGATTTTAAACCATCATTTGCTTAGAAATAAGTGTCGTGCCAAGATTTCCCCCAAACAATAATAATGTACAGTAGCGGCAAAAAAAAAAAAAACCGGACCGACTTTTGTAGCTGATTTCAGAGCCTTGTTCACTTCAGAGCACGATAGACTGGTAACTAAGGCTTTCGTGGTTCGAATCCTGCCTGGGAAGGAAACTTTTTTTTTTTGTTTCTTATTCAAATTTATTCCCAATACTTTTCGATTGCAGCGATATTTTATTACTTAATTAACTTATTATTCCCAGAACATGAATTATACCAGCAATAAGGTACAAAAAAAAAGTTTCCTTCCCAGGCAGGATTCGAACCACGACAGTCTTGGGGTGGTATTCATAGACATTTCGCAGCACGCGCTACGAGCGTACTAAGCTAGCCCCGGCTATCCACTGGTTACTAGTACAGAATTCAAAACATATCCTATCGCTAACACTGGTTTATGAATACGAAAAACGCTGATAATCCACCGAAAGCCCGCGCTAAAAATGTCTATGAATACGGCCCTACCAGTCTATCATGCTCTGGAGTGAATAAGGCTCTGAAATCAGCTATTAGGATCGGTCCGGTTTTTTTGCCACTACTGTGCTGTCTACATAGGAATGCAATACGGCGTTATAGTTTTGTAAATAAGTTATTAACATCTAATCCGCCATGATTAAATAAATAATTAAGCAAGCAAGCAAAGCAAGCAAATAAATAAATAAATAAATAAATAAATAAATAAATAAATAAATAAATAAATAAATAAATGGATAAATAAATAAATATATAAATAAATAAAGTTATTAATACAATATTATTAATGTATATCAAAACGAAACAAGACCGAGAACTGTACCCTAAGAATCAACTGTAATTATACTGCAGGGTTCACTAAAACAATAATAAAGTTTTTTGTCATTAGACTACAAATCGAATACCAGACCCATTGAAGAAAATATATCAAGAACTACGAAAGGCAGATAAAAAAAAATGAGACATACCTATTACAAAGCTCCGCTATGCAAATTCTCGCTGACCTCAGCGAAACTTCGTCGGAGAACCTGTCCAGTACTCGTAATCGGTTGACACCCACTGTTCGACATTGTAACTGAAATAGTTGATGAATGAACACAGAGTTCGATATTCTGCAAGAGATAAACAAGACAATGGAGGTGTGTGACCCAGAAGGACAATATGGAAGTTGACGTAGACATAAACAAACCGCAGCTGATGACTGGCCATTCTTGTGGTTTGATTGACTGAAGAGTCTGCAAATTCTTATGAATGGAAAAGACAACTGAAGTAACGGACATTCATGGCTGTGCGAACTGGTCAAGAGTCACTCCCATTCTTCGAAAGGCCAACTGGTGGCGTATCTCTCGTATTTACATATATCGTCAAATAGTAATATCTCAAAAGCTTATATTACAGAGGGGTTTTCAAAAATGAAAAGTAATTTTAAGTCCACATCTGTGGAATAACGGTTAGCATGTCTGATAGTGCAACGACCGGACGTGGGTTCAAATCCTGGTTGGAACAAATTACCTGGTTGAAATTTTTCCGAGGTTTTCCCTAAATCCATTAACAGCAAATGCTGGATAACTTCGGCACTGAACCCTGAACTCATTTCGCCGGCATTATCATCTTATCATTCAGACGCTAGATAACCATAGCAGTTGATATAGCGTCGTAAAATAACACATGAAAAAAAATAATTCTAATTCCTGATATAGACCATACAAACTATGATTATGCCTCGTGACCAGAATATTGCACAAACTGGAAATATAAAAATGGGAAATTTGCCCTTTGAAGAGGTGGAAAAAATTGTAATATCTTGGAGAAAAAGCAACAAATATAAATGACAATCGGGAGGAAATTAAAAGCTGAATACATATGGAAAATGCGTGTTATTATTCGGTTGAGAAGCTTTTGTCATCCATTCTGCTCTAAAAAAGGATGAAAGTTAGAATTTCTACAACAGTTACATTTCTGGATGTTATGTATGGATGTAAAACTTGGACTCTCAATTTGCGAGAGGAACAGAGGTTAAGGGTATTTGGGAATAAGATACTTAGGAAATTATTTGGGGCTAAGAGGGATGGAGTTAAAGAAGACTGGAGAAAGTTACACAACGCAGAAGGCCGAAGGGAAATAAAACCTTTGGGGAGGCTGACACGTGGATATGAGGATAATATTAAAACGATTTTGAGAGAGGTGGGATATGATTGTAGAGACTGGATTAATCTTGCGCAGGATAGGGACCGATGGCGGGCTTATGTGAGGGCGGCAATGAACCTGCGGGTTCCTTAAAAGCCATGAGCATGTCAGATATAGGCCATTCGTCATCTGGTGACATTAAACGCATGCGTGCGCCGTAGCTTACAGTAAGAATGTTATGGTGGGTGTAAGTGAGTTAGCTAGCTGCAGGTAGAAGCTTCTCAATCCGCTTTTTCCTTCTCCTCACGTGCAGGTAGGTTTCACGAGATATCGAATGGCCTATATTTTCTTACACGTTCTTAAAAATTGCGGCACGAGCTTATTATATATTACAATGAACCCAAGGTAAATGGTTAATTTATGGGCGACTCCTGTCTATGAGGCCCTGTACAGTCGAGGACATATCTGGCGTCAGAAATGTGGTGGCAAGCAATCAAATTGCTTATAGATTGCATGCCATCAAATGAAGCTGGACATTGTGCCATTTTCCCCGCCATTGCTGTGTGTGTTGTATTTTTTTTACTGCTATAGTCCTATCAGTGTAGTAATAGTATTGAAAATAGAGTAGTCCAGGATGGCGGTAGAGACTCTAATTAATGTCTATTGTGAAGAGCTTCGTTTATAGGCCTATAATAATATCACCAAATTACCACAATATGCATGTCCGAAAAGAATCTCTGGAAAGAGTTTCGTCTGCATTGAAGGATACCAGGTCTTCAACTGCCAGAGACAAGAAGAGTTTGCAGACTTTGTTTGTGGCTGAAATTAATAAAATAAAAAATTCGAAAAAAAAAGAGCAGCAAAAGGGCGGAGCAAATATATAAGCCCACAATTTAATATTTTAAAAACTGCAGTTTCTGAGAGACCATGTTCTGCCGAGACGAGGAACTTGCAGTGCAGAAGTGATTCTGGTGCCAGATTGTGATGCGATATTTACATTATAACCTAATTTACTACGTTCATACTCATCCACCGGCGAGGCGTAGCTTATTGTTAGTCAGCTGAGGCGCTTAGGCCTACCTGCCGATCCAGAGTTGCGCTCGGGTGGGGGTTCGATTCCCGCTTGGGCTTATCTGGTTGAGTTTTCTTTCGAAGTTTTACCCAACCGTGAAACGAATGTCAGGTAATCTATGGCGAATCCTCGGCCTCATCCCGCCAAATATCATTTCGCTATCATCATTCCCATCGACGCTAAATAACCTAGTAGTTGATACAACGTCGTTAAATAACCAAGTTAAAAAACTACATATTCATCTCAATTTACTATTACGAAAGGCAAAATATGTAGGCACTGGAAACCGCACAGACAATTTGATACGGAAACTTAACCGATCAAAAGCGCAGTAATTAGTGGAATAAGTGTGATAATTTTATTAATCTATTGTAAGTAGTCCTACTCTATTTGCTCGTTTCACTCCCTCACTCCATCTAGAAATAGTGCCAATGTGGTGACTGCTAAAAAGAGGAAAAGGTACGACACAACTGAATAAGATACAAAACTTTTAAACCAAGATTCTTGTCTAAATCACTGCCTTCGTCCTCACTTTATCCTTCAATAGGCTGTGTAGTTCACATCCGCCTTCATCCCTTCTTAATATCCATGGTTTTGTCCATCTTCTATTCCTCCACCGTAATTTTCTTCGGCAACGTCGTAAAATTATGACAGAAAAAATTGCTTGTACGACAGCTATCATCTCTTCGAATTCGCTGTCAGCAATTTTCTTGGCACAATTTGTACCATGCAAGGCGTCGTGTGTTCAAGCGCGACCGTTACATGATATGCAAGTACATTTCGCAGGAATTGCTAACAAGAGATTGTGCCATTTCTGGCGCCAGATGACTGTACAGGGCTTTATTAGACATGAGTCACCTATAAATTGACGATTTGCCTTGGGTTCAGTTGTCAATAGAGACGGAATCCGACGTGTGTCTAGAAATCTTTTCAAAAGATGTGAAATATACAGGGTGGGCACAAAATCACGTTACCCCCATAAATACCTCAAATATGCTCACTATTTATGTAATTCCAGTTTACACTAAGTGTGTGTCCTAGTTGTCTGAAGAGTCAGTATATCCCTCATCATTGCTGGTGTAATCTGTTGGAAAGCGCGTCGCACGGGTATCCTTCAATTCATCAATGGTGTCGTACCGTTCTTGTGTAAAATGCTCTTGATGAAACCCCACCTCAATTAGACGTTTTCACAACGTTGGATTGGGCGTGGGTCACCCATCTTACCAGGTCCTCTAGATTGGCCACCTCGCAGCCCTGACCTCACAACCTGTGACAATGCGCTGTGGGGTTTCATCGAGAGCATTATTGCACAGGAACGGTAGGACACCATTGATGAATTGAAGGACGCCGTGCGATGCGCTTTCAAATAGCAATGCTGAGGCGAATATCACACTGAACCTGGCGACGCATTATTTTGTTGTGAGGAGAATGATGGAGGAGATACTGACGCTTTGCACACTTAAGACACACAGGTGTCTAAAGTGGATGTATGTAGGCCTATGCATTATGACGGGGATTACATAAATAATGTGTTATATTTAAGGTATTTATAAGGGGTAACGGGACTTTGTGCCCACCCTGTATATTAAAGAGAATGGCCTACAGTTTCATAACTTACTGTAAGGTGAGCCACTTGATTACAGTAGCCTAGTAATGTAATCTATAAGTGGCGAGATTTTAGTGTCGAAAGCTGACGAGCTGAATCATCGCAAAGTGGGCTGTTACTGCCCATGTCAGTTTTCAAACGGCTCCGTACTAGGCGAAACCTGTTTCCAGGCGTACACGCGTTACATTCTTTATAGACGCATGTGTTGCATGAAGTAGAATTCCATGCTTTCATGACCTCGACATTTGAATGAAGTGGTGTGGTGGGCACCGCTCCGACTACCTAGGACACCCTGAAAAGATCCTGTACTTAATTTTATAAAAGTCTAAGTTGACCCCGAGGCGGTTTCTGGAAGTTCCGGGAACTGAAAAGTCCGCCACTACCTGGGATTGAATCCCGGATCTTTCAATTTATAGATAGCTAATCCAGACAAAATTTGTGGATCACTTTTCGCCCACGTTAAATTTCAATCCTCAATAATCTCTGCAGTTGAAAGCTTTGTTAAAAATATTGCCAATCTATATATAGGGTGTAATAAAAAAGTGGAACAAACTTTGGGGAGAGTTCTTTACACCTAAACAACGAAAAAAATATTGTATAGACGTATGTCCGGTAATGCCTGGTATATAAATTATTCAGCGACGAAAACAAATAATGATATTTTAATTCCTACTAATGGAACAGATTTATGACACATTTCAAATGTTTTAAATTCTCAATTCATAGTAAATGCTTAAAATGTCTTCCGCCTGCTTCAACGTAAGCATGGACACGTTGAATCATGGACTGTAGCACCCTTCCGAAGACCCCAGAGCAGTGTCAAATGATTTCGCAGGCTTCTGCAATATGCTAATGAAGTGTCCTTTAAACTAGGACTTCTAGGTGTCTTAAAAGATAAAAAAAATTGAAGGATTCAGATCGGGTGAATGTGCAGGCCATATAACTGGTCCTCCCCTAACTACTGTATCTCGAATCACATTGATTGTGGTATTCCAATACTATCTCAGAAAACAGGCAGCGCATTTTCGTTCCCAAACAAGTTACGAAAGTTATCTGTTAGTATATCCTGGAGTTTCAGGGTTCAAACTGTAACCTTAAATAGTTATATCAGGATGCTACGAAAGGTAAAACCTACTTCGGTACATAATAAAAATAATAATAATAATAATAATAATAATAATAATAATAATAATAATAATAATAATAATAATAATGGAGCGTGACAACTGTAAGTGGGATTGCTACTAAAATGAAATGGTCTGTCCAGTTATTTTTTAACCACATAAACGCACTAACATTGCGAAACTAGCACTCTACAAAATATTAGTGTTATATATGACAGGAATTATAATTAGATCGAAGATAGTACTGAACTAGTATATATAATATATATTATAGAACATAATAGTAAACATGATACACATTAACTGTATATACTCTATTAATATAATATATAGGCTACATTAATTCATTTAACAAAATCAGCTCCGTTACGATTAAAAAAAAACATATATTCTGAGATTATGAAATTCGTATCTTTTACCATAATTGTCAAGAAAAATTTGTTTAAGCTAAGAAAATGTTCTTCCTACGTCACAAGACGTTGCAGTGACAATAATAACAAAAATCAATATAAAAATTAACATTATTTACATTTTACACAATATATACAAAATACAGATCAAAAAGAAATACAATATAATATAGATTGATAAGTTAAAATAATATTAACACAAAAGTCTGAATGAAAATTCAACTTACTCAGTTTTAGAATCAGACCAAAACTTGGTGTTTTACATATACAACATTGACTATGGAGCGCCTGTATTGTATTATGATTCATAGTCTATGCGTAACTGCTTATGCATCCATGGCTAACGAGCCACGTTATGCATCGACGTGACGTAATAGATGTAGGCCTACCAGAAGAAACTACTCGATCCGCTGCACGTTTGGGAACAAAAAACAAAACAATAAACAAAGTATTTTCGAACATATGTTTACATGATTTTTTTTTCTTGTTTCTGAGTGGAGAACTGGCTCCTAAAGTTTATCTCAGTATTTTTGTTACGTCTTGTACTTGCGTTGTATTACGTCATATTATTGTATTACATAACTCTATAACGAATTAAGCCATGTAGGCCTGAATGAAATCACAAGCAATAGTGACTGGTGGATGTAAATGACATTAATTGCGCTATCTAAGAAGTATAAATATTTATATTGCTTTCCCTGCCAATAACAAAGAGGAAATGTGTTGTTAAGTTGGACCTCAAGAGATGTCGAACGTACTAATATTATGTTCGGCCTTGTGCAATGTGCTGTATCTATTGTTAGCGTGTAACATTCAATAACCAGCCCTGGTAGGCCATTATCGAATTGATCACGTATTGGACACAGAAACCTAGCTGCCCGTTGTATCTAAAAATGGAGCTGTGATCTTGTGTGGCTTACAGTCTGAGAAAAATCAATTCCGCCACACTCACCAAATCACAGGTTTCAACCCACGAGCTGATCGATATTTACTGGAGCCCGGATATCAAAATTATAGCCATTGGGTACAGCTGAAATTGTGGTCAGAAGTAGCAGTTGAATTGCCATATTGATACGCATTTCACTTCAGGGCAAGAGTGCTACAAATACATTTCAAAGACTGGTCAATTCTAAAAATGTAAAAACCTATAATTATGAACACAAAGTGTGTGTGTTTAGCGTTGCGTAAATGGAGTGCCCAACAGTTCTAATAACACATGGAAAACAGATAATAATCCTGGACGAGACAGCTAGTCTCACATCCACATGTCTCAGCAGAGGTGAACGATCATTCATCGTGTGATTTGGCAATATCATCCCCTAGTCATTACAGCTGGTTTGCGGAACCGAATTTCGTTACCTGTCATAGTAACCCAAATTCATTATGTTGGGTAGGCACCGGTTCCATGCATTGACCGAATTTTAATGAGAAAATTTCTTTCCCATGAGGACACGAACTAGCGCGCAATCAGTAACACGATTTTCTCCATTGATTTAATCCACACACACACACTGGCCCTAGGATTTACTCAGAACTAACAGAAATGAGTACCGGAAACATTCTCTTAGTGGCAAAGGCTGTAAGCACCACCACCACCACCACCACCACCACTTTCTGGATTCGCACGTATGTGCTACATGCCCTGCCCATCTCAAACGTCTGCACTTAATGTTCCTAATTATGTCAGGTGAAGAATATATTGCATGCAGTTCTGTGTTGTGTAACTTTCTCCATTCTCCTGTAACTTCATCCCTTTTAGCCCCAAATATTTTCCTAAGCACCTTATTCTCAAACACTCTTAATCTCTGTTCCTCTCTCAAAATTAGAGTCCAAGTTTTACAACCATAAAGAACAACCAGTAATATAACTGTTTTATAAATTCTAACTTTAAGATTTTTTGATAGCAGATTAGATGACACAAGCTTCTAAACCGAATAATAGCACCATATTTATTCTTCGTTTAATTTCCTCCCGAGTATCATTTATATTTATTACTGTTGTTCCAAGATATTTGAATTTTTCCAGCTCTTCGAAACATTAATCTCCAATTTTTATATTTCCATCTCGTACGATATTCTGGTCACGAGACATGATCATATACTTGCGTCTTTTCGGGGTTTACTTCCAAACCTATCACTTTACTTGCTTCAACTAAAATTTTCGAGTTTTCCCAAATCGTTTGTGGATTTTCTCCTAACATATTCACGTCATCCGCATAGACACGAAGCTGATGTAACCCGTTCAATTCCAAACCCTCTCTGTTATCCTGAACTTTCCTAATAGCATATTCTAGAGCGAAGTTAAAAAGTAAAGGTGATAGTGCATCTCCTTGCTTTAGCCCGTAATGATTTGGAAAATCATCAGACAGAAGCTGGCCTATATTAACTCTGCTGTAAATTTTATTGAGACACATTTTAATTAAACGAACTAGTTTCTTGGGAATACCAAATTCAATAAGAATGTTATATAAACCTTCTCCCTTAACCGAGTCATATGACTTTTTGAGATCTATGAATAACTGATGTACTGTACCCTTATACTCTCATTTTTTCTCTAATATCTGTCGAATACAAAAAATGTGATCAATAGTCGATCTATTACGCCTAAAACCATACTAATGATCCCCAATAATTTCATCTATATATAGAGTTAATCTTCACAAAAGAATATTAGACAAAATTTTGTACGTCAACAAAAGTGATATTCCTCGAATGTTACTACAGTTAGTCTTATCCCCTTTTTTTAAAATAGGTACGGTTATGGATTCCTTCCATTATTATAAGCTTACCAAGTAGTAATGCTCATACAAAGAGGATATTTTATTTCATGAATAATAAATTGAACAAATGTTCGAAACAAGGACACGACACATCTAATCAAATCAGAGCTGCAAACTATAGGCTAATTCAACTGTTGTGTGGGACAAATCTGTCTCAAAATACTTTTATTTTAATGCTAGCTGCCGAAATGTAGAATAATTTGTCCATTTTCTATGCGAAATTTTGTCGATTCCTTAGTCTCCCGTATTTTTTTTAAAGTTGGTAACCCTAATTGCAGGTGACAGATGAAATGAGCGGAAAATGAAGAGTGTTTATGGAATTATAGGCAGAAACGGAAGTACCCCTTGAAAAATCTTCAACGTCTGCTTTGTTCAGCACAAGGTAATATTAATCACGACCTGTCCGGCGATCGAACCCAGGCCACCTGGATTGAAGACCAGCGCTCTAGCATCTGAGCCACAGATGCGACGCTTAATCCTATCTTACGAGCATCCCTAATTTCAAACAGGCGTTAAGCAGAGCGTTACCAGCTCCTTGTTCACTAATGTTGCAAGTCACTATTCCCATCCGGTTTTCAGAAAGGTGTATCGAACTAGTGATTGTCCCGGAAAATCCGTTTAGATATTGTCGTAAAATAAAATATCAAGCCACTTATGATTTCAAGGTCAGTAATAATTCATTAAATTATTGAAATGCGTGCTGTTATAGCAAACAGTACACGCTATACATTGAAACGACTGCCGAGTTTCAGCGTACTCCATTAACGAATACTATACGGTGCATTATGTGGAGTAACACGCCTTGTTTCCAAGGTGACAGCACTTTATTTTCTTCCTTAGTGAAAGTGATTTCTTTTTGTTTTATCTTAGTGACGATAGTGTTTTTTTTTCTAAGCTCTATTCTCATAACCCTTTGTGGTCAGTTACTATTATCCTTGTGCTACACGTGAATGAAAGTCAAGAGTCCTGACTTCTTTTTCTTTTCATTTGTGTTCCCCTCGACGTCTTACATTGTCTTTTTGTACGCCCCGAGGCATTACAGTTCTTGTATTCCGTTTTTAAACTATGAAAACATTTTCCGCAATTGCTTGGTAGGGAATTACATCGGAACGGTATGAGTAATATTGGAACATAAGTTAAGGTCAGATCTAGACCTTGAAAAGTTTACAGCAATGGGTGTAGCAGAGCTATATAAAGGTTTGGACCGTTTTGCATGTCAGCATCAGTCCATAGCAGATCACAGGAGCTGTAACAAGCACCCACAAAGCTAGAAACAATGGCATTCGCTCAGGTAAGTGATATATCTGAGATAGGCTTCATTGGATGAAAAGCACAAACTTTGAATTTTTTTTATTTCTTAAAGGTTTCTCTCAGAAAGTAAGAGAGAATCGATCCAGGGATTTTCTGTATGATTTCTGTAAATAAACAAACTGTAAGACAGGATTCATAATAATACTTCTCTTTCTTCTGTCAGTATGCCGATTATCGTCTTTGAATAGCATCTGTAGCTTAGAAGTCATTATTACATTTACAGTAACTGAAATCACTTGACTGTATTTAAATAAATTACGTAGCCTAAAGTAAAATTTAAAATAATGTCATTCTTTCCAAACAGTTACCGTTCAGTAAATGGGATAATTATGTCTCAACTACATCTAACATCCCATCATGAATTTATTCAGTACTTCAATTACACTTTACAATCATATCATCATCTGTAAAGGGCTTAGGAGGTTTAAAAGAAAGTTAAATAAATTATATTAATTGAAATTATATTATAGTACTGACCGATTCTGAACTGTTTTTTTATTACTAAAAGACATGTTAAATTAATTTTTACGGTTAGAATACAGTCTTCGATTAATTCTGTAATTTAACAGGGATTTTAAGAAGAAAGTTGAAATTAAAATAGTATCGTATATACAGCTGTGTTTCGAAACATATCTTGAATAATAATTAAAATTACAATCACTCAATCGCCTCTGAAAAACTCTGTGCCGAAAACAGGGACGCTAACTAAATAGTTACAATTGAAATCTTATTGTATATGAATAGCCCCTTACACTACAAAGAGAGAGATGACATGTACAGAAGAATTAAAATTACAATCAACTCATTGTCTCTTAAATATCTTACACTCCAAGCAGGTATATCATATTACGTATGAGTTACAATTATAATAATTTCATCGTCTATGAAGGCCTCTATGGTGTGTACATGAATATAGTAAAGATTTAAAATTGCATTATCTCATCGCCTCTCAAAAGCTCCTATTGTACAAACAGTGACGCTAATTACAATGATATCGTTTCTGAATGGCATCTATGGTGTGAGCAGGGACATTAACTAAAGATTTAAAATTTAATTCTCTCATCGTCTCTCGAAAGCTTCTCTTCTACAAACAGTGGCGCTAAATAAAGAATTACATTTACAATGATATAATTTCTGAATGGTCTCTATGGTATCAGCAGGGACATTAAGTAAAGATTTAAATTTATAATTATCTCGTCTCTCAATATCCTCTCTTGTTCAAAGAAAGAAGTTAAATATGTAATTATAATCGCCTCTATGATTAAGGCAGGCTCGATAATAAAGAGTTATGGTACAAATTTCACAGTCCTGAATAACCTATGTGACTGTAACAGGGACGTTAAATAAATAATTATTATAGAAATAATCTCCCTATTTTTTAATATTATCTGTGATTCTAACATGAAAAAATAAAGAATTATAGTTACATTCTCTAAAAAGCCTCTATGAGGCAAAGAGAGACGATAAATAAAATTCAATTACAATCATTTTATCCTTTCTGAATAACTTCAGTGGTTTATAGTCACAGTCTTCTCTTCGTTTCTAAATAGCTTTTTTCAGTATTATAAACCCATTAATTGAAGTGTTTAGTTATAATTGTTATCTAATTGTCCCTTAATCGTAAAAATAATTATATATATATTCTAAGAATAGAAACAAAAGTTTCTGTTATAAAATATTTCTACATGTATTTCAAATGTTTATTTCAAATTTGAAACGCATCGAAAGATGCTATAACATGGTCAAGTACAAATTTATATAATAATACAGAACAGAACATATAATACAGAATAATACATCAGACTACAGAATATAATTACAACAATAGCAATAGAAATAAAATAATACAATCAATATAAAAAGAAGATACAATAATATTAACAAAATTTGAAGACCGAATGAGCAGCGCTCGTGTTCGGTCGCAGTTCAGATATATTATTAATATAAGAGGAATATAGAAAATAAAATAAAAAAGGAACTAAAATTAAAATTACAGCTACAATGAAATTATAAAATATAATATTAACATAGAGAAGAATAATATCGTACATGAATAAAGTAGGACAATTTATGAAAAATTATAATATAGCCTGATTAATTCATATACATAGGCTATAAATTTATTTAATCAAATTGAAGATATTAACACGTTTCTAATTTTCTTGTTATATGTTGGTGGGTTACATGTTAAAAGTTCCGGGTGTAATTTAGCTAAAGAATTATACAACCGGGAGCCAAAATTAATGCTATGCTTTAAGCCAGCAGATGTGAAACATTTAGGTTCTACTAATGTTGAATTATTATTTCATCTTGTGTCATGATTATGTGCCTGTAATATGAACTTATTACGATTTTTATGATAAAATTTTAACAGAGTATATTTATAAATTTTAAATACATTAAATTCAGAATAAATTAATTTAGTTGGATAATCAAAACATTTCTTCAAACAAATTTAATTATTCGTTTATGTAGTAAATTTAACGGACTAAGATTCATTTTTGTACTTCCACCACAAACCATATTCAATAATAGATTGAAAAATGACTAAATAAACATTTCGTAGAACTCTAATGGGTAAGTAGCATCGAAGATTGACGAATTTATAAATTGTTTTACGAAGCCTCTTACAGAGTTAACTTGTTTGAAAATGAAATGTGACAAACAATAATTTTTCAATTTAAACTCACATTTGTTTTAATTTTCGCTACCGTATATATAAATAAACGTACGATTACAAAACTCGATTTTACTACTAAAGATACAATTATTATATTATAGACATAATGCATCCAAAATAATAGGCGAACCTTCAGATCTTGGGCAATACGACCACGTTGAAGGGACCTGGAAGTATTTTCAAAACTTTAGAGACAATAAATCTGAATAGATTTCATTTCAAATTATTACGGTACTTCTCAGAATCTAATTGTGAGAAAAAAATATATATATATATATATAAAAGTATGGTTTGTTATGTACTTTCGTTACTTTATTTTATTTATTTACTTATTTATTTCTTCATTTCTTTACATATTTAATTATTTATTTATTTACATATTTCTTTATTTACACATTTACTTTAAGAATTTATTTATTTATTTTATTTTTATTTATTTATTACCAGTTTAAAATAAAAATGTTCGGAAATTTCAAGCAATAACGAAAAGATAATAACACAGAATAATTGCCTCAAAGTGACAGGCTAAACTGGAGTATTCTAAAAAAAAAAGTCCAGAAATATCTACTTTTCCCATGAGTATCATGGTCTTTGCCGATTAGAATCATGACCTCTTTTGTAAGGGACCATCGTCTTTCTGACTGAGCCACACTTGAGACAGGACTATATCTCAAACTGAAGTCCTGCTTATGATGCACTTGAATAGCTATAAAGGCTGGTTCACAATAAACCGGGAACGGAAACGACAACGAGAACGAGAATGGAAATAATGTTAAAATAGACGAATTCAAAAGTGAGCAATCACAATAGTTAATTGTGAATGCGATCATTTAAAAACACTTTAACAGTATTTCCGTTCTCGTTTTCGTTCCCGGTTTATTGTGAACCAGCATAACCAGAACAGACATGCAGATGAGCCGCGGTGTTTGTTGCAGATCGTTGCTGTCGTGTGTGTAGCCGTGGCCGTTGCCGAAGCCGGTGTCATCGCCGGTTACGGCGGGTACGGCGTCGCCGGCCTGGGACACGCCGGTCTGGGCCATGCTGGACTGGGCTACGGAGTCGCCCCGGTGGCCGCCGTGGCGCCCGTGGCAGCCGTAGCCGCTCCTCATGCCTTGGCTGTTGCTGCTCCCCATGCTGCTGTGGATTACTATGTAAGTCTAACTTTCCAAAGCTGTCACCATGACAACCCTTTTCTTTATACACAAATAAATAGAATTTGGGGTAGTATATAAAATTACACCGTAGCGTCGTGGTCTAAGGCATCCTGCCTAGGACTCGCGTTACGGAATGCGTGCTGGTTCGATTCCTCGTGGGGAAAGAAATTTTCTCATGAAACTTCGGCCAATGTATGGGACTGGTGCCCACCCAGCATCGTGATGCACTTGGGGAGCTACGATAGGTAGCGAAATCCGGTTGCGAATGCCAGCTATAACGGCTGGGGGGATCATCGTGCTAACCACACGATACCTCCATTCTGGTTGGATGATCGTCCACCTCTGCTTCGGCATGTGGGCGTGAGGTCAGCAGCCCTTCACGGGCTGTAGCGCTACGGATTATTATTATTTATATAAAATTACAGAGGAAAAAAAAACAGCCAATATTTTACTTTTTTAACACAAGTTTTGAATAGTATCCACCGCTTATATTTCAACTTGAATATCCTGAGTAGAATGCGATTAAATAGCTATCAGAATGAAGATCCTCTACAATACTTAAGTTAATGGGGACGTTAAAGGATATTACAATTTGCAATAGTCTCACCATGCAAGGGTAGCAATTTCTTCCTACCTTCCTTACTCTACTTAACCTCACTTTCATCCGATTTATCACTATGGGTGGGGACAGATTTATTGTATTTCGTCATACACCAGACATCTAAAAAATTACGGGATCTCCTGATCATGAGATTAGCATTCCTCAGGGCCATAGGTAAGACATCACAGGATGATGTACAACCACCAAACCAAGTGTATAAAAAATCACTTCCACTGCTCCACCCCAGAAATCGAACCTCGGATCTCTTGGTAGGGAAGTGTACGCGCTATCCACATAGTCCTGAGTGACAGTTAAAATAATTTCAAATTGTTATAGTAAAATTGTTAATTTGAAATGAATTACAATTTAAATACGAAGTAAATTCTTTCCACCGAGTTTTCGTAGCATGTCATTAAATTCAATCATTAATTCATAGTTTTCTGCCCAAGCGCAGATCCTTCACTGCAAACCCAGCATTATCCAATCTTCCCTTTTTTCCGTCTTCTTCTTAGTCTCCGCATACGATCAGTATAATTATCATAATGTTGTCTATCATCTGATAGGGCTATGTTCTTCTGCCTCGAACTTTTCTACCGTTCACCGTTCGTTCCAGTGCGTCTTTCAGTAGACAGTTTCTCCTTAGACAGTGACCCAGCCAGTTTCTTTTCCTATTCCTGATCAATTTCAGTATTATTATTTCTCCACTCAATCTTTCTAGCACAGCTTCATGTCATGAAGCGAAAGCACAAGCATTTGCTTCATCGGGAGTGCCAACCAAAACTGTACTATTATTATCTTTCAAATAAAAATATTATTATTTATTATTTTGACTGTCCATTTCACACGCTCCATTCTTCTCCATTCGCATTTCAAATGCTTTCAGTTGTTTCTCTTCACTTCGTTGTAGTGTCCATGTTTCTGCCCAATATAATGCCACATTCCACACAAAGCACTTCACTAGTCTCTACCTAAATTATTTTTCCAAAGGTCAGCACAAGGTAATGACTTTCCTATTAAAAGTTTTTTTCATATTGCTACGCTTCCTGGTGGCATCTCGTGTTGCTACTTACAGAACACTCCAAGTATCTGAAGCTGTTCACTTGTTCTACTGCCTCATTTCGAATTCGCACGTTTACCTTCTTTATTTTTCTTCCGATAACCATGGTCTTTGTTTTCTTTGCATTTATCTTCATCCCATACTGCTCACAGCTGTCATTTATGGTCCAGTAGCATATCTATTAGTACCATCTCCTCTTCTGCTAACAACGCCATATTGTCAGCAAATCTTATACAATTTATTATTTTTCCTTCTCCCATAAACCCTCATGTTCTGAAAACATTTCTTTACTAAGTCTTCCAAGTAAATGTTGAGCAAGGTAGGTAATATATGAATATTAATGAAAATATACTTTAAAATTAATCAATTGCAATTGAAGGATTCAGAACCATAGTGGGCCAAGCGTCATTTACTAAAACCGTAGAAAACAAGGGTTAAAATGAACTTATTAGCATAATTCAATGGAAACATATAACAAGTAATATAAAGTATACATATTAAAACTAAATTATATGTCAATCTTCATTAAACTATGGTATTCACTTAACTTTAACCCTTGCTGTCTCCGTTTTTAATAAATGGCGCTTGGCCCACTATGGCTCTGAACCCGTCAATTACAGTCATCCTATACATTAGAGCAGCGGTTTAGAACCATTTCAACATGTAGCACATCCTTAAATTGGCAAAGCTTCATTTCTCCCAGTAGTTTATTAAACCATGTCGGACCGTAAAGAAAACAACTATCGCAATGTTCATATTTTAAATGTTGTAGCCTTCAATATTATAGTATTGTGGAGTTTTAATTTTCCTACCAATTTTTTTTCTATTGTCTATTAAAATTTTAGCATACAGCCTATTAACCTGTTGTATCCTATAGGATACTGTGTCTATTTAAGGGTTAAAGGAGTAATTTAAAATCCGCGGCACACTCATATAATCTAAATCAGTGGTTCGCAACCAGGGGGGAATTTTGAGGGTTTTAGAGGAAATCTGTTTACTGAAAGTTGACTTGTGCCTCGTTCACTGAATGTTGATTCTTGTGGACTCACTTTTTTACTACTGTTTCACTTTCATGTCTGCAATTTACTACGACAACATTCTCTATTCTCAGTTTCTCGCGTCAATTCGATTGAAAATGGCTTCCTTAGAGGGATATCATAGAATAGATATGTTAATAGTACATTATGCAACGAGCCTATAATGATAGTAATTAAGAAGCGAGTATGGATGTTTATGAAACGAGCGCAAGCGAGTTTCATAATTTTCATACGAGCTTCTTAATTACCATTATAGGCGAGTTTCATACGACTTTTTATGCTCGACCATATTTATAACTTGAAATTACCGGTATTCAGATGTATACATTTTATTTGTATCTGACAAGATCGGAAGTGACCTTGTTCTAGGTATTGAATTTTGAGATGCGCGCAGACGCGAAAGTATTGATTTTTTTCCGAGGAACAATAATGGCATTGACCTTGATGTAATCCCGTTAAACTTGATATAACCTTGATTATTGAAGTCGACATTGAAAAACGAGATGACAAATTGAATTTATTTGAATATTATTTACAATTAACGCCAATTATTATAGTAATAGAACATAACCTTCTGCGACAGTATTGGATTTCCAGCCTCCGTGACTTTTCGCTAATTCTCTTTCGATTGCATATCCGAGAATAATCGATACTTGCGGTTTTATAACGGTACAAAGCTGACTTGTCATTGGCTTAACACCTGCAAGCAGAGTTGTCATTGGCTGAACACCTGTACTTTAATGAGTAGGTGTACTTTAATGACATGCATTAAAGGACTGCTACCAGGTGTGTAATTACTACATTTCGGCATGGTCGAGCATAAAATTAATTGCTCTTACAGTCATCCTATACCTGAATATTCTCTGCAGTTCAAAACCAACTATGCAGAATTACTATTACAGCCTCATTCTCCTGTAAACAGCAGCGTCTCCAGTAGGCGTACAAGAGTCGTTAAACATAGTAATGCATGAACAACGGCACGGTGCTTTCTCTCTGCAGGCCTACCCCAAGTACTCTTACAACTATGGAGTCGCTGACGCCCTGACCGGTGACGTCAAGAGCCAGGCCGAACACCGTGACGGAGACCTCGTCAAGGGTCAGTACAGCCTCGTCGAGCCCGACGGCACCCTCCGCGTCGTCGACTACACCGCCGACGCCATCAACGGATTCAACGCCGTAGTGTCCAAGCACGGCCATGCTGTCCACCCCGCCCCCGCCGTGGCCGTCCACCCCGGAGTCGCCCACCTCGGCTACCACCACGGAAAGTAAGAGGGGCCCAAGCGTCAAGCATCCATCCTCCCTTACGACGACTCGACGGCCGCGCACGTGTACCATAACATACCCACCCCTCGCTTTTTATAACAAGAAATTCTGAATCCATCCTAATTTTATTATATATTTAAATGTCCTGTATAGTGCAATATTTTATCAAATAAAAAGCGTCTTTTTTTTACTTGGTGTTCAATGCTTTCCCAGTTTATACCTATCGATCCTAAGACAATTCACAAAATAAGATAATGTTGGAGATAAAATTCCAAGTAATTTGAGAAATAGTGCGTACAAAAACACACACACGTATGTACATTACTGCTGTACCTACATCTTATAAGCATAGCTAGGAACTTCGTACCGATCGCTTTCGCCCTATGCAGAGTACGTCCAGCAGTTGATAAAACTTCGTAAAATAACCGATTAAAAATAACATTGTACATACTAGTAATGGTATCTCTTAATTTATCTCTTCACTAATATTGCAAATGAAAGGTCATGGGGGGGGGGAACAAAACGTCGATGTCCACCTTTTGGCATTTTTAGTTAAGTAGTAGGCCTACACTCTGTTGTTCTTCAGAAGTACTACGAGCCTGTCGAGTCAACACGCGCTAATAAGCAACGTAGTCCTTTTAAAACAGATTTGAGTCGCCCTGGGTAGCGTAGTCGGTATGGCGCTGGCTTTCTGTGCCCGAGGTTACGGGTTCGATCCCGGTCCAGGTCGATGGCATTTAAGTGTGTTTAAAAGCGACAGGCTCATATCAGTAAATCTACTGCATGTAAAAGAAACCTGCGGGACAAAATTCCGGCACTCCGACGACGATGATATGACCTCTGCAGTCGCGAGCGTCGTTAAATAAACCCAAACTTTAAAAACAGATTTGAAGATATGTACTGTAGGTAAAGAACAATCGATGTCAACGCGTTAAAACGTCATTTTCTCAAAAGAACTTATTATTGACATCGACATTTCTTTCCCCTAGTCCTTCAAATTCTCAAATTCGGGGCTTGGATATCTTCAGATTAGCTCTGGGACAACGTTAAACCACAGTGAGAAGTATGAAGTGACGTCCTTGGATTACGACATCACGTCACTTCCTGCAGGCGTCGGAAACAAACTCACACACACACACACATACATACACACAATGTCTCCGCGGTGAAAGTGGCCTTATATCGTAACAAAGGCCTCTTGTACAGCTGAGAGAGTTTTTAATGCTTGTTACTTCATGTCGTGTTTCATTTTTATTACACATGCAATCGTAATACTTTATTAAATTACAGAACATTTGCGAGAAGAAAACTCACACACATACACACACACACTACCTCGGCAAAGAAAGTTTTGCAAAAAAAAAAAAAAACAGCAACAACAACGACAATAACACAACGTACTCTTTGTCTCATGTACAATTCGACAATACTGTCTACTTAGCAAAACTTAAAATATCTCACTGGCCAGTATCTCTTTACATTTGTGTATCAAAATGACTATGACAATGACCACTGCCTTGTTGGAATTGTTGACGACAATGATGGAGATGATGACAGTGATGAAGAAGGTTACAACAAATGATGACAACAAATGGTGAGAATGGTAGCAGTTATAGACAATGATGATGCTCACAAATGATGGAATGACAAGAGTTGCGAGCTCGAGAGGTGGCGCATGCGTTCCGCATTGGGGAGGACCGTGATTCGATTCCCGGACCCACCAATCTGACTGTGGTTTTTCCGTGGTTTTCTACAGTTACTTAGGCAAATACCGAGTTGGAATTTTTATTTCCACAGTCCATTTACCTTCCCCTCCCGTGTAGAAAAAGAATTTAGATTTCATATTACTCATCTTCTTCATCTCATTTTATACAAATATTCAGGTCAAGACGCATGTCTTCGCCCACTTACGGGGGGCGTCCTCTTTGTAACTATCCCTGGGTTCCCAGCCTTCCGCAATATCTCTCCCAGGATTCATTTCTTAAGAACACTTTCAAGGGCGCTTCGACACCTTGGAAGGGCCGTTGAAATGGATCCTGTGCTGCTTGATAACCTTGGCGGATATGAACTTAGGACAGGGGGAAACGGGGGAAAGCAGAGAGGTAGGGGCCCCCATTGGGTTAGCGGGTGAGGGGTCACATGCTACAGGTGGGCTGGTACACCTCATCCTCATTCATCCCATAAATTCGGGGTGCACAATAGGCCTCAGTATGGCCGACGTAGAAAGAGTCGTCTCTAACCCGACCCTAGCCACCATTACCTTATCTAACCTAATCTAATCTACGCGAGATGATGATGATGATGTTTATGATGATGATGGAGACGAGACGACAACAAATTATGGGGATAACAGCAGTTATGGGGATGATGGTGATAATTAATGGAGTGTACAGTAGTTATGGGCAATGAGATGATGCTAACAAATTTTTGATGACAACAGTTATGGAGATGGTGGTGAAATTCATTGCTGGTAAACGTCTTCCGAGAAAACATTCCAAAATCAGAGGATGAACGAAAGAGATCGTAGCGTGAAAGAAAGCAAACAGTGAACCGCAAAAAAATTAAAACTCGAAGGAGTTAGAAAATGTTGAACAAATAAAAAGGCATTTTCTAAACTTTCTTTTGCAGTTCAGTTACAAAGTGCCAACGATTTAGTGAATGTTTCAACATAGCCAAAAATTAACAATCAGCGACGGCAATGTCCAATTCCAGCCTGTCTTCGGGCAGTTGACTAACCAACTACACATTGACAGCATAAAAATTTTCACTTCTGCTAAGCGTACAAACTACAAATTTTACTGTTGTATTTATATAAAACCTGCTAGCCTAATATCTTTCAAGAATAAAATCTCACAATTTAAGTTCCATTCAATTAAGTGAATCGTCATATTTGACAGCCTTCCTTCTTCTTGTCTGTTTCTTGGAACGTTTTCTCTTCGCAAAATACGAAGGTTTATGATCCAACGTAAGACATTTTATGAGGCGGGATATCCATCCGGGATACAGTAACATCACAAGCTATTTCCTTCCGCAAACATGTCATATCTCAATGCCATCGTTCTCATTTTAAGGTTTTGATGTTCCTTGATAAGTACATAACGTTACAACATTGTGTTGGAAAGATTCACGTACAGAATACGTACTCACGCAACGCGTTCTGGATAGTACACAACAACATTCGTGCATCCGATATCACTTCAATATATTGTCAATCATAAGGAATCAATTAATGGCAATGGAAAATATTACAACAAATTGTGTACTACTTAATTTACTGCCGAAAATGAATGTCACTTGATTTACATAACCAAAAAATTGTCATTTTATGCACGAGTTCTCTTCTTCTTCTTCTTCTTTCTTCTAAAATTAGGATAAAATCCTGTTCAATCCACTATTCTTCCATCTTCTTTTTGACGGCCCAAGCTTCTCGTCCCACATGGAGAGTTCTCTCTTGCGATTTTTACAAGCTTTCCATCTTCCATTCGGTTAATATGGCCATTCCAGTCTTGTCTGCGTCGAATTACCCACTGGCCGATCTGTTGGATGTTACAAGTTTCACGAATTACCTCACTTCGTTCCCGATGGAATAGTGTTTTACCAGTTATTCTTCTCAACAACTTCATTTTTGTTGTCTCGAGTAGTTTTTCTGTTCTTTTAGTGTCAGGTCGTGATTCACAAGCATATGTTAAAATTGGCCTTATAACTGACTTATAAACTCTACACTTTACCTCTTGACGTAGATATTTATTATTCCATATATTATTATTTAGTGCCCCTGCTATTCTTAAGGCTTTATTTGTTTGTTCTTTCACTTCCTTGTATAAATCTCCATATTAGGTGATACATATGTCCAGGTAAGTAAATGAATTGACTTGTTCAATTATTTTATTTTCTATTTCCAATTTACAGGTAAATAAGAGTCTTTGTAGGTCATCTTCATTTTCAGCAATCAGAACTATATCATCAGCGTAACACACAACTGAAATATTTGATTGGCCCATTTTATACCCTCTTCTATTCACTTCGTATATAATTTCCTATGCTGACATTTTACTGACTGACCTTTCCAGCGACAACAAAACGAAACTTCAACGTGCTCATAATTTGTTTGTAAGCAATGTTCGTAAATATGATCATATTACTCCATCCCTTGAAACAACAGGTTGGCTTAAACTGGATAAAAAAAGAAATTTACATTCACTTCTCCTTCTCTTCGAAATCTCGAACTCTTCTATTCCTTCGTACCTGTCGTCTCGCTTCACTTACCTTTCTTCCCACCACAATCTGAACACACGCTCTCGCCATGAAACAATACTAACAATACCATCCCATCGCACCTCCTCATACTCATCCTCTTTCACAATAACAATAGCCCTGCCAAGACTCTAGAATTCGTTACCTGCTAGCATCAGGGACTGTCGAAATAAAATTTAATTCAAACGCAAACTTGCTAGGCACTTGGTCAGTAATTGAGACTCGTTCAGACATTGTTTCTTGTAAATAGTTCTCTTAATCTATCACAAAATATCTCAATATATGGTAATTTCATCACTATAGAATTTTGTTATTCTAGGTTTAATTTGTAATTCAGTAAATACAAAAATATTCTTTGTTATTAATTTCTATGATAAATTGTATAAATTAATACTAAATAACTAAATTTCAACTATTATTAGGGGAAAAAGTAACGGGCTTAATGAGTCTCCCTGTCTTATTCCATTTCCTGCATTTATAGGCCTACTACCAGCCGTTGTTTTATTCACTTTGAAGTTAATTTCATTATCTGTATATATATATATATATATATATATATATATAATTAATTTTATTAGAGATTCGGGGACATTCCTTTTATATAAAATATGCACTAAATCAATGCACGAGTGTTTATGTAAAAGACGAGAGTATTTTCCCTGAACCAAAATACAAAAAAAAAAAAAAAAATGGAATAAAATTACATTACATCTTGATTACACAATTTTTAACACTACTGTATATCACTTAGAAACAATATATATAGGCCTATATAATATTAATTTCACATGTTAATTTGAACTAATTCAATTTTCGCCAGAAGCACGGACAGACTTCAGTGACATATCACCACAGTCTAGTATATACAGTCACGAAGCTCAATATGTAGTAAATATGCATCCATAGATAGTTGCTAACCACTAGGATCACTAATATCGCCTCGTTACAGACAATGCGAAATAGTACTGGCACAGTCTAACGTTCCTAGCATCCTCACAACTCAAGCTTCGTGACTGTATATACTAGAGTGTGATATCACCTAGATCGTGCTGCAACACTCGCTTGTCTGGTTTTAAATAAATGCATCGATTTCAGGTTCCCACCGAGTAATATAGGCTTGATCAATCTCGAAGGAAAGTTGGCATCCCGTTCCTATTCACATCGCTGGAAAGCAGCTCGACTAATACTCTTGCTTTCTACTGACAGGACCCGACCTAACCTAATCTTAATGAAGCCTGTTTTGTTACTGCATGTAACAGAGTTACCTGAGAGAACAAGACATTCTAATTGCATATGTTAATTATGGAGTAAGCTTCCACACATGACAAGAGACCAGCTACATCATACTCGTATTCACATGAACACAATTATGAAGATTTTTAAGAATTTTACTGAGGATCATATAACGGTTGGTATGAAGGGAAATCGTGGGAAATTTATCATGCTGAGAAGTACAATAGTTAAATTGGAATGTGGTAGGAAAAAAAAAAAGGTGTTTCATTTCACTTTCTTATAGACAACAATGAATCAATGATGCAAGGCATTTCATACCCAGCCAGAAGTTCATAAAATATATTTTCTCTCTAATTGGATATAAATAAGAATACATGGAAAGCCCAGGATTCTTGTAAATTACTAATTTTAATGAGGAAAATGAAATTATCTCACGAGTGTCTAGAGCTCTCACCTATGCAGGCAATGGGCATTAATAGCAGTAGGAATGTTAGCTCTACGTACTTCCCTCGTTTATTCCTAAGGAAAATTCTGACGCTCAGTCGAGCCCAAGACTTTAACGTAACTGGAAGGATTAGGCCAGCAGTCATCAGAACACTGCACGCTCGGGCTAGTGTCCCTTACCCGCGAACATGACAGTCCTAGCGTGCAATCGTCGTCGCTGGCGGGGGTATGCTGTATCTCTATCTCTTGTGCACGACGGAGCAGACTTCCTTACCCTCTGTGCATTCTACCCATTTCAGCGAGTGCTGACGACCACTGGATTAGGCAATTGAAAATATCCACTGCCCCATCAGAAATCGAATCCGCGATTTTAAGCTTTGTAGAATAGCGCTTTATATTATTATTATTATTATTATTATTATTATTATTATTATTATTATTATTATTAACTTCATCTCCTTGCTTAGGCCTCATAACTGGTGCCTTGTTGGTATAATTTTTTTCTGCTAATGTTGGACAAATAGAGAATTTCCACTTTCTAAAAACCGGAGGCTCAATAAAAGCAATTTCTCAGAACACTACATCAAGTAATTTGCGGAGATTAAATTTCCAACATAAAGATTTGAGAAGATTTGGATAGAGTAAAGGTTGGTAATATTGCGATACAAGTAATATTGCGGTAGTAAAATTGTAATAAATTATCAAAAAGAACCGAATAAGAGAAGGATCAGTTTTGTGCTGAAACTTGTGCGTCAACGTATTAATGGAATATTCGTGAAGAAGTTTCTGCAAAAAACTGATCCTTCTCCACGAATATTTCATTAATACGTTGACGCAAAAAACCGATCTTCCTCTCGCTCAGTAAAATTGTAATAAATTGCCAAAAGGAACCATCTCAATATTACTCACATCACAATATTATCAACCTTTACCTTACAAGTAATATAATAGGTGGTCCACAACTGTGGAGTAAAGATTAGCATATCTGACCGTGAAACATGCTGGCCAAGTTACCTGGTTTTTCCGAGGTTTTTCCTCTCAACTAATTGAAGCAGAATCGCTCGGTTACATTTTCGGCGTTGGACCTCGGACTCATTTAAATTTCATTAAATTAAACTTCATCTATCACCTTTCAATAATTTCAGGTCAGCCAAGGAAGCAGCAGGATGTTGTATCGCAATTTACATGTATATTATGGCATCTAAATGAAAAAGCTGCAGAAGTCCCAAGGGAACGGAGGAAATTTCGTAATTGGAATCCGTGATGTCCAAATGAATCGATATATGGCACCAAAGAGTGAATCATGATACCTAGACTAACACGATCTCCAGGTCAAGATAGGATACAGCAGGATGTAGTAAGTTTATACAGTATGAACTGTAAGTAATGTATTAATTTCAGGGGGTTGTTCTTTGGGATATTTCAAACAAAAATGTTTAATAAAATTTTACTCGTTTTTGCTTCCTTTTCGAGATAAAAATTGTTTTATATGAAACATTTCATAGCGCGTTTTGGGAAACTCATTCATTTAATTCCCAAAATACTAAGTAAATTTAAGAGAGTAGTGTATTGTGATAATAAATTATTGAAATAATTTTATTTCTGTCTTTTAAATGCACTACAGAAATTTAACCCGAACAAATTTAACATTGAAAAATTTCTTTGCAGAACGAAAATATATATTATTGTTGCGATCAAATTTTTTCAAATTTAAAGGAAATTACTAAAATTCTTCAATGATTTATTATTATAATACACTGTTTTCTTAAACCGACTGAGCATATTGGGAATTAAATCAGTGACTTTATCAAAATAAGTTAAGAAATGGTTTACGTAAAACAATTTTTATCTCGAATAGGAAGCAAAAACGATCAAAATTGTATTAAATTTTTTATTTCAAATATCTCAAAGAATAACCTCATGAAATTAAATACATTACTTACGCTTCATTCTGTCATTCATTCATTTAGTGTTTTGCCCAAGGGTAGGTCTTTCATTGCAAACCCAGCTTTCTCCAATCTTTCCTATTTTCTGCCTTCTTCGTTTCCTCATATGATACATATATCTTAATGTTGTCTATGATCTGATATCTTCTTCTACACCGAACTCTTCTCCCGTTCACCATTCCTTCCAGTGCAACCTTCAGTAGGCAGTTTCTTCTCAGACAGTGACCCAAACAATTCCTTTTTCTTTTCCTTGTCAGTTTCAGTCAATCTGTGTATGAAGTTGTCAGTTGAAATGAAAAAATCATGTTCAAAAAATAAGTTGGGCTTCCCAAACCAGCACTTTATTACAAACCAAAGGGCATGAAAGAAGTGCGGATACTTAAGATTCAATGGTTGCATCAATTCTGAGTCTTGGAACAGGAGATTTCGCTTCGGGATTTTCTGATATTCGTCTTGAGAGTTGGGGATAACCTCAGAAAAAAAAACACAACTAGATTAATCAGTCCAAGCGGGAATCGAACTCACAACTGCGCGCAGTCTCATAACACTAGTCTCTCTCACTATCCTAGGTGCGCCGGCGACTGCAAGAGTACGTATAAATATGCCTATACCAAATCAAGAGTTCGAAAAGTGTCCAGAAGAGTCCGGCCTGGAAAGCTTCTTAAAATGTACAATTCATAAACTCTATATAATACTTCAATGTGGTCGAAATTCCTTGCAGAATCCAAGCATTATTCCACATAATACCTGAATTATGTGCAGGCCTTTATGAATACATAAATTATAACCTTCATACCTTCCGTTTCTTTAAACGCGAATGTTTTATTACCCATGCGGTATCTCACACGTGTTGAAATGTGTTTTTATTCTGCAACAATTGTACGCAATCCGACATTGTTTTGTTTATTACGTTACGGATCAGAACGATGAGAATTGTGTCGGTTGCGGGTACTGCTAATAGAGGAATGAGAAGATGTGGGGTGAAGTAGGGGCAATGAATGGAGAACAGATAGGCGCAAAAAGAACGCAAAACTGTGGGCGGAAACGCCCGGCTTGACGAAACTGTAGTAAAAGAAGACTGGAAACATATTCAGAGAGCAGGGGGTAACCAAAGTAACACGCTTTGAAAGCTGTGAAGTGAGTATGTTGCAGTAAATGGTTTAAAAGTTTTTAAAAGTCAGGAGTTCTCAAAATATCTGAAACCTCATCTCCCTTCACATGCCACATTTTCCTTCCGAAAAAAAAAACTGAAATTCGATTTGGTGATTTTTTTTTTTTTTACAAAATAGTATTTTATGCTCGACCATGCCGAAATGTAGTAATTATACACCTAATAGTAGCCCTTTAATGCACCTCATTAAAGTACACCTATTCATTATAATTCAGTTGTTCAGCCAATGACAAATCACCTTTGTACCGTTATAAACCGGCCAGTATCGATTATTCTCGGATATGCAATCGAAAGACAATTAGCGAAAAGTCACGGAGGCTGGAAATCCAATACTGTCGCGGAAGGTTATGTTCTATTACTATAATAATTAGCGTTAATTGTAAATAATATTCAAATAATTTCAATTTGTCATCTCGTTTTTCAATTCTAAATCAATTTCCAGGTTATATCAAGACTAATGTTCTCTAGGTTATATCAAGGTCAGTGATATTCGTGCCTCGGAAAAAATCAATACCTTCGCGTCTGCGCACATCTCACAATTCAGGTCAGTTCCGTTCGTCACTACATAACCATAACATGAAAACTTATTAATAATATCAAGTTAGAAATACTGTCGAGCATAAAAAGTCGTGTGAAACTTGGCTATAATGGTAATTAATACGCTCGTATGAAAATTATGAAACTCGCTTGCGCTCGTTTTATAAACAAATATACTCACGTCTTAATTACTGCCATTATAGGCTCGTTGCATAATGTACTATTACATAACTAGCCTGTAATCTTTTAAATTTAAAGATACAAGATGTCAGGGACTGCCGGACTTTATCACAATTCAAAATTAAATTGGAAAATTTTGTCTTGTTTAATGCTTTTTAGATATTGCTAGAAGTGTCGATTTGTGTTTTTTTTACTCCAGATTAAAATCGCAAGTTTCTTGTTTATGTTAGTTAATTAGGATACAATTAATTATACTTAATCACTCATTTAAAGTTTGTGTGACTGCAACCTGTGTATATTTTTGTGTGACTTTACTTCGTTTATAGTGTTTTTTTTTTCCTTTTTATTTCTGTTATTGTATTTGTATTCCTGGTGTTGTGGAAGAGAAGGCCTTATGGCCTTAACTACACCAGAATAAATAAATAAATAAATAAATAAATAAATAAATAAATAAATAAAATACAACATTAAAATGAAATAAATATGTACAGTAGTGGTAAAAAAACCGGACCGACACTTGTAGTTGATTTCAGAACCTTTTTCACTCCAGAGCACGATAGACTGGTAACTAAGGCTTTCGTGGTTCGAATCCAGCATGGGAAGGAAACTTTCTTTAGTTCCTTATTCAAATTTATTCCCAATACTTTTCGATAGCTGGTAAAATTCATGTTCTGGGAATAATAAGTTAATTAAGTAGTAAAATGTAGCTGCAATCGAAAAGTATTGTATTCCCAATTTGAATAAGGAACAAAAAAAAACAGTTTCCTTCCCAGGCAGGAATCGAACCACGAAAGTCTTAGTTATCAGTCTGTTGTGCTCTGGAGTGAACAAGGCTCTGAAATCAGCTACAAGGGTCGGTCCGGTTTTTTTTTTTTTTGCCACTACTGCAGACATATTGAAATTTTGCATGTTGCACTTCATTATAGCTACATTATAGCCTACTCTTAGATTTTAGTTTCCCCATACAGCCGCACTAGGGCGTCACGACTCACAGTTTGAGAACCCCTGTATAGGTTTATGTAATTTAAAACAACATAAAACGTCATAAAAGCGATTCAAAGCATACTAGCCTACTATCTTTTTTTTGCCTTAATTTAAAATAGGGTTGCCTGGTTTTACGTTTTTCCCGTATTCTTACGTTTCCTGCATGCTAATGTGGCCTTACGTTTTTCATTCCCCTGTACAACATTTTTTTCCTTTATTTCGAATTTGGAGCTGGGTAATTCTAAGATATAATATAACAGTTTCTATTACTTTTCTTATTTTATCACTGGGATCTAGATTTTGAAAATACTTTTACTTTAGTACTATTGCAGAGATCACTCCATTGCTTACAATCGATAGTCGCAGAGATCACTCATTGCTACAATTGATACTGCTATCAATGGATGTAGTACCGATAGTTGATTACTGACTGTATTGCTAAAGATGGGATGATGTGTCTAAGTGGATCAAATTCTTCACATTTATGCCTCAGCAGGAGTGCCAAATATTTCCCGACTCATATGTTTCATACTGAGCATACCTGAATCGAATGCGTTTGTGGAACGAGTGTTTTCAATGATGAAGAACAAATCACTGATGTGAGGAACAGATCCTCACCAGAACTGATAAATTCAGAGCTTCAAATTGTTATAAATTTTTACATGCACTGCAAAGAGCTCTTTTAATGTATTCAAAAATGACAGTATCCTAAATTGCTAAATGAAGCTAAATCAGTTTTAAAATATGAATGTGTCGTTAAAAATTAGATACAAGGGCACAAAAATTTGAGTCTGTGTACAATGGTTGTATGTTTAATCCTTTAATATGTAATTTCAAATAGAAATTATGAAAGCATGAATTAGGCCTACAGAAATGTGTAGATGAAATCTTCCTTTTTTATTATGAAAAGTTGGCTAATCTAATTGAAAATTTGAAACAAAAATAAATATTTATTAAAAACATGATATTATTAGTAATATTATTATTGTCATTATTATTATTATTGTTGTTGTTATATAAATTCGAAATTTCTTTCACCAGTCTCCAGATGCATTA